>NC_057814.1:319633573-319641435 GCF_018294505.1 Triticum aestivum | reverse complement strand
CGACGCTGACGTGGCGGCGGCGGATTCGCCGGGGCGCGGCGGCGGACGTTGTCCGGCGCGGGCGGACGCGTCCGGCAGCGCGGAGGGAAAAATTTATAGGGTTCGTCTGCAGTTTCGTTTTTGGGATGCCCACATATAAATAGGTAGAGGGAGCTAGGAGGCTCCAAATGAGGTGCGGTTTTCGCCCACACGATCGTGCTCGAACGACCTAGAGCATGGAAGAGAGTTTGGTGGGTTTTGGGCTGGTTTTAGAGGGGGTTTTTGCTGGACACTCAAATGGACATTGCGGATGCCCGGTTAACCGTTGGAGTACCAAACGACCTCCGAATGGAACGAAACTTGACTGGTAGTCTGCGGGTGGTATATTAAGACCACTTGACAAGCCTCGGTCCATTCCGAGAAAGTTTGACACACGCACACGAAAGAAAACAAGAGGGGTGCACCGGAGGAGATAGGAGCGCCGGATTGGAAAACGGACAACGGGGAAAATGCTCGGATGCATGAGAATGACACGTATGCGAATGCAATGCACATGATGACATGATATGAAAATGCATGACATGACAAAATAAAAAACGAAAGACAAAACCCGACAACGGAGGGAATAACATAACACATAGCCGGAAATGGCAAGAGTCGGAGTTACAAATATGGCAAGTTACATGCGGGGTGTTACACTTAAGGTGGCAACTTTAATACACATCTGGGTGGATTGGTTGTCGGGCACCTGAAGAATCCAGTGTTGTACTAGGATATCCCGGAGTACCCGTGTGATAATCCTAAGGTCCGCCACCCATGCTCAAAGGGAACTGAGATATTTCATGCTAGAAACTTCCGTGTGCAGCCACAAGCAATTATGGGCTCTAGCATAGTTGAGTAAGTTGCATGACCTCTTCCAGTGGTAGGCTAGCAGATGTAGAGGGATGTAGGTTGGTACTGTCTACCCGGGGTTAGAGTTAATGCTTCTGAAAGACTGTGTCTCGGTCATTCGTTTCTCAAACACCATGTAGTGCGAGAAATCCAACGGAGGCGTTCGAGTCTTGTGGGGAAAAGTGCGCAAACCTCTGCAGAGTGTACAATCTAATCATGGTTAGCCGTGTCCCCGGTTATGGACATCTTGAGTATCTAGTACTTGGATTATCATATGTATCTCATCATTCTAATTCAATATTGTTGGGTTGATAATTACTTTTTAATTGGGATTGAGTTGGAGGAACCTTCTCAATGATGTTTCAACTACCATGATAGTTAAAATAAAACTTATTCCTTTGTTGTAGGGAAAAATTGGCTTTTCGCAAAACTATAACCATAGAGCCTTTCCACCAGCCAAATATGCATGTAGTGATAGCATTATTCTGTTCTTGCTCTCTTGTGTTATATTGCCAGCATATTCCATGTGCTGACCCGTTTTCGGGCTGCAACGTATTATGTTGCAGACTTTTCAGACGAGGAGTAAGGTTTGTTAGGTCGTTGCCGTGCAGCTCAGCTATGCTGTTGGAGTTGATGGACTCACTTTCTCTTCCAAGCCTTCCGCTGTTATCGTATTAGATGGCCTTATGCCATATTTATTGTAATAAGTTCTCTTTTGAGACATTCGATGTAATAAGTGTGTGATTGCTACTCTGTTATAAATCCTTCGAGTACTGTGTGTGTCAGCATTACCGATCCAGGGTTGACACTGAAGCACAGAGACTTGACCGTTTGAGGTCGGGTCGCTACAAGATGGTATCAGAGCACACGCTGAGTGTAGGACACGACCACTACGATAAGCCATAGGTCACTCTTCTCTACTCATTTCTGACTCCTCTCCATTTTCTACTCTTAGGATGGCGGATTCGAGGAACAAGTTTGCACAACCGGATGAAGACACACCCTTTGGACGACACTTGAAGGAAGTCACTATGTACCTGAACATCGGAATACCAAGCTTCACCGGGACCTACAACGCCACTTTACAAGTAGAGGAGCGCTGGATGATTCGAGTTCAAGTCCCAGGAAGGACGTTCGCGCCAATCACTGAGCCCATAGAGTTTTCCTTTGATGCACCAACCTGGAGTCTAGGCAAGAGCATGGCAGCCCACATTGCCATGGGACGTATTGGAGAAGTCTACAGCAAGGATCTCAAGGACACTATCTACTAGATATGTGGGCGCCGAGATGAGCAATGGGAGATGATCAGCACCAAGAAGGACAGATCCATTGCAGCTTTCATCCAGGAGTTAAACCAGCACATTCGACGCGAGGAGAACCAGATGTGCGCAGACATGATAGATTTGAAGAAGGCGAAGACAAGGATCACCGAGCTGGAAGAAGAACTCAAGTCTACACGTGATGGATACGAGGAGGAAATTGCAACACTATTGGAGAAGAATGACGACCTGATAAAGAAGATTGGAGTATTTCATGGGAGACCCCGCGCCAGGAGGAGAGGACGACGATTCCACTTGCCCGGGGAAGTACATCATCATCGACGACACCGACTCTGACCCCAGTGAAGATGACTTTGAAGACGAAGCTGGACCAGACATCATGGAGTCATCCACCGATCAAAATTTCTAGATGACCACCAAATGATTAGTGGTATTTCCCCCATGTATATAATAGTAGTTTGAGCACTTTTAACGATAGTTCTAGACCGTTTGTATGCCCTTGCTTGATTGATTGAGTGATATGATTGTGTTTGTCTCATGTGCATATGGGTAGTGCTTTCTCACTAGACCCCTTTTCTATTCTAATCTCTCCCCTCTAAACCCATCAGATGCCTCCGAGACATGACACCGGATTTGTCTTCCCATCGGAGATCACCCAGTTGATCCAGCAGGAGAATGACTTGATGCAGATATTAGTCCATAACCAAGGCAACAACAACAACAACAACCCGCTTCCAGTTGGCAACTTAGCTCGCTTTCTGAAGTTGCAGCCGCCGGTGTTTTCCAGTAGCACCGAGCCTATAGTTGCTGATGATTGGCTACGCTGTATTGGAAGGGACTTGACCACCGCAGGTTGCACAGATGCTGAGAAGGTGCGCTTTGCCGCACATCAATTGGATGGACCAGCAGCCTCATGGTGGGAGAATTATACGGCCACTTTCCCCATAGCCAACATCACTTGGGATCAGTTTCAGCAAGCTTTCCGCACAACCCATGTCTCAACTGGAGCTATGAGCATGAAGAAGCGTGAGTTTCACAACTTATGCCAGGGGAACCGTACTGTAGCTCAGTACGTGGATGAATTTAGCAAGTTATCTCGCTATGCCCCTGATGATGTGGCCACAGATGCCGCGAAGCAGGAGAAATTTATGGAAGGACTGAATGATGAGATGAGCATGCAGTTGATGGTGGCAACATTCAACAACTACCAGGAGTTGGTAGATAAGGCTCTTATGATTGAAGGGAAGCAGCAGCAGATCAAGAACCGTAAGAGGAAGTATGGGCAAGGAAGATACAATTCTTGAGCTCAGAAGAAGCCTCGTCAAACCCCGAACTCGGGAGGACTTGTTCATAACCATGGAGGTCATAACCACAATGGAGGAAGTTCGCATAACCACAATGGTTCCAAGAATGGGACTGGGAATGGAACAAGCAACAATCAGAACCGCTCCAATCCAGCCACACCCGCCAAGAGAGACCTAAGTCACATTACTTGCTTCAAGTGCGGGAAGACTGGACACTATGCCACGGAGTGCCCTGACTTGAAGAATGGAAACGGTAATGGGAGCGCTGGGAAGAAGCCCAATCCATTCAACAAAGGACAAGTGAACCACGTTAACGTGGAGGAGTTTGAAGGGCAGCCAGACGTAGTTATCGGTAAGTTTTTGGTTAAGTCTTTTACCGCCCTTGTTCTTTTTGATACTAGTGCATCACATTCATACATATCAAGGGGATTCCTGGATAAGTTTAAACTACCAACCCAAGCCCTTAGGACCCCTCTGTTAGTAAGTTCACCTAGAGCAGAGTATATGGCTAGCCGATGGTGCGACCGGATACCCTTAACCATTGGTAGCCATGTTTTCCTGTCAGACCTAATAATTTTGGAGTCACAAGGATTGGATGCGATATTAGGCATGGACTGGATGTCAAAGTATGGGAGAAGCATTGACTGTGCTAGTAAGTCGATTTATCTCACCACCCTGGAGGGAAAAAGGATCAAGTATGTATCCAGGCATGCGACAAGGAGAACCCAAGTAAATTCCCTCTCAGGAGTTGTTCAAGAAGAAGTGCCTATTGTAAAGGATTACCCGGATGTATTTCCAGAGGAATTACCAAGCATGCCACCAGATCGGGACATCGAGTTTTTGATAGAACTGTTGCCAGGCACCGGGCCTATATCGAAGAGACCATACCGGATGCCCGCAAATGATCTGGAGGAGATTAAGAAGCAGATCAAGGAGTTATTGGAGAAACGTTACATCTGATGAAGTTCATCACCGTGGGGAGCCCAGTGCTCTTGGTTGAGAAGAAAGATGGATCATTGAGGATGGTTGTTGACTATCGGGCGTTGAATGAGGTGACGATCAAGAACAAATACCCACTGCCGATGATCAATGATTTGTTTGACCAGCTGCAAGGAGCTAAGGTGTTTTTGAAGATCGATCTGCGATCATGATATCACCAGCTGAAGATCCGGGAGAAGGATATACCTAAAACCGCATTTACCACAAGGTACGGGTTATATGAGTATACGGTCATGTCATTTGGACTGACTAACACCCCTGCCTATTTCATGAGCATGATGAACAAGGTGTTCATGGAATATTTGGATAAGTTTGTTGTGGTGTTCATTGATGATATAATGGTATACTCAAAGAATGAAGAGGAGCATAAGGAGCATTTGCGTTTAGTTCTCGAGAAACTCAGGGAACATCAGTTGTATGCCAAGTTCAGCAAATGTGAGTTTTGGTTGAAGGAAGTTGGATTCCTTGGACATGTTATATCAGGAGAAGGTATAGCAGTAGACCCCACCAAGGTTCAGTCAGTCACTGAATGGTTGGCACCCACTTCAGTTAGCGAGATCCACAGTTTTCTTGGACTCGCAGGATACTATCGGAGATTCTTGAGAATTTTTCCAAGATTGCGAAGCCAATGACGGAGTTATTGAAGAAGGATACCAAATTTAAATGGACGGAAGAATGTGAGGCAAGTTTTCAGGAGTTAAAGAAACGTCTGACTACAGCCCCAGTGCTGATTCTGCCGGATATACGCAAGGATTTCCAAGTGTATTGCGACGCCTCTCGCTTAGGACTTGGAAGTGTGCTTATGCAGGACGGAAGAGTTGTTTCGTATGCCTCACGACAACTAAAACCGCACGAATTGAATTATGTCACGCATGATTTGGAGTTAGCAGCTGTAGTGCATGCGCTCAAGACTTGGAGACATTACCTTATTGGAAACCGTTGTGATGTGTACACTGATCATAAGAGTTTGAAGTACATTTTCACATAGAAGGAGCTGAACCTTAGGTAGAGGAGATGGTTGGAGCTTATAAAGGATTATGACATGAAGCTGCACTATCATCCAGGGAAGGCCAATGTCGTAGCAGACGCTTTGAGCCGGAAGAGTTATGCTAACACCCTCGTAAGCACAGGATTGCCAAAGGAGTTAGCAGAGGATCTCAGGGAAGTTCGATTGGAGATTGTTCCTAGAGGTTTTGTTGCAACAATGGAAGTTCAGTCTACATTGTTAGGAAAGATTCAAGAAGCTTAGAAGGATGACAAAGAGATTGCCGAGATAAAAGAGATAATGAGCAAAGGAAAGGCCAAAGGTTTTCGTGAGGATGAGCATGACACCTTATGGTTTGAGGACCGTGTTTATGTGCCTAATAACACAGAGATCAGGAAGTTAATACTTCAGGAGGCACATGACTCACCGTACTCGATACAGCCCGGGAACACCAAGATGTATTTGGATTTGAAGGAACGTTTCTGGTGGACTGCTATGAAGAAGGATATTGCCGAGTATGTAGCCATATGTGATGTATGTCAGAGAGTGAAGGCGGAACATCAAAAGCCAGCAGGAATGTTACAGCCTATGCCGATACCCGAATGGAAGTGGGATAAGCTTGGCATGGATTTCATCACTGGATTGCCCAGGACTAAATGAGGATATGATTCTATATGGGTAGTAGTTGATCGCTTGACCAAAGTGGCTCACTTTATCCCAGTGAAAACCACCTATACAAGTGCGAAGTTGGCCAAGATATACATGACCTGGATCGTATGTCTGCATGGAGTTCCAAGGACCATCGTATCAGATAGAGGAACACAGTTTACCTCAAAGTTTTGGCATCAGCTGCACCAGACTTTGGGTACAAGGCTAGAGTTCAGTACAGCATTCCATCCGCAGACAGATGGACAGACCGAGAGAGTCAACCAGATTCTAGAGGATATGTTGAGAGCGTGTGCACTAGATTATGGATCTAGTTGGGATGACAATTTGCCCTACGCGGAGTTCTCATACAACAATAGCTATCAAGCCAGTTTCAAGATGGCACCGTTCGAAGCTCTGTATGGACGAAGGTGCAGAACACCGTTGATGTGTGATGAAGTTGGAGACCGACAGTTGTTTGGACCAGATTTAATCAAGGAGTCTGAAGAGAAGGTTAAGTTGATTCGAGATAGACTGAAGGTAGCTCAGTCGAGGCAGAAGAGTTATGCAGATTCGAAACTCAAGGAAGTAACCTATGAAATTGGAGACAAAGCATATCTGCGAGTGTCACCTCTGCGAGGAGTGAAACGTTTTGGAGTTAAGGGAAAGTTAGCCCCGAAATTTGTAGGACCGTACCAAATTTTGGAAGTATGGGAGAGGTTGCCTACAAGTTGGAGTTACCTGAAGGACTGTCAGGAGTTCATGATGTGTTTCATGTTTCACAGTTGAAGAAGTGTCATGCTGAGATGGCCGATATACCACTAAGAGATACAGTGCCCTTGGAAGCGATTTAGTTGGACAGTGATCTGACCTATGAGGAGAAGCCAGTCAGGATTCTTGAATTTGCCAGCCGAGTCACCCGCAACAAGGTTATCAAGTTTTGCAAAGTTCAGTGGAGCCACCATACCGAGGATGAAGCCACCTGGGAACGAGAGGATGATCTTCGCAAGGACCACGCACACCTATTTTCTAGCCAACCCGAATCTTGAGGGCGAGATTCATCTTAAGGGGGGGGTAGGTTTGTAACATCCCAAATTTTCAATTTGGAATGTTATACATAGATCATTCATGCATATCATATTCTATTGCGTAGTTCTAAGCAACTCAAGGACCCTCCGAGAGAGTTGGGGATTTCACTGTTTTCATATTTGAATTTTATCAAATATTGAAACAAGGATTATTTGTTTTATTATTTTTTCTCTCCAAAAATATTTCATATAAAAAATATATGAGAGGGGATAATATGAATTCCCAAAAAACAATGAAATATTGGAGGAAAATATTAAAAACAAATAAATATTTTATTTGGGGTTTTATTGCTATTTTATTTGCATAGGAAAAATTCGCGTTTTTCAAAATTGCATTTAAGGCCCAAATAGATGTTTACCTTGTCCGGTAGATTTTTAGAGGATGGGGAAAATTTATTTCGGGATTTTTGGCATCGTTTAGTATTTATTTTCGGCGTTTTTCTGCGCGGAATTTTTTTTAAAGTTTTTCCGCCGGTCCGAACTTGGCCGAGGCCCAGTTGGCCAGCCGCGCCAGCCCACCCCCCGCCCCGACCGACTCCGACCGGTGTCCGGCCGGCGCACACCGCCGCCGCAGAGTCCGGGGAGGACTCCTCCTCCCCCGGCCCCTTGCCTAAGCCACCACCTCGCCCGGCCCTTTAAAGGCCGAGCTGGCCCCGCCTCGAGCCCCACACCACCACCGCCGCCAGCCCCG
>NC_057814.1:319574603-319633070 GCF_018294505.1 Triticum aestivum | reverse complement strand
TTTTTTTTCTCATCGTTTATTTCGGTAAACGCTGGATCTAGATACGGTTTTTTTTTTAAATTCCAGTTTATTCTTTTAGATCGGTTTTTCCCATTGGTTTATTTATTTAGCGAACGCCCGTTCGTTCGTTCGTTTTAAGGAACGGTTTTCACCCTTTACCCGCAGACAGCGAACGTTCGTTCGTTAGCCTATTCGTCAGTTTTTCTTTTTCTCGGATTTTTCACGATTATTTTTGATCGTGATTTCTGATCCAATTTTCATTTTAGTTTAACTTTTCGCTCGTTTGTCGGAATGAGGCGATGCAAGTGCCTAGATCTTCGTCTCGAAGCCCTCTTTCTGTTTAACCAACTTGAACAAGATTTTGGTACTGTAAATTTTGACTTTAGTCCAGATTAGTAAATGAATCTTGTTTCTTTTGCAGTTTGAGTTTCGTTGCTCCGTTTGATTTGATTCTTTTTGCAAACCGGAGTCCTTAAGTTGAACTTTCTGGTTAGATCTTCTTATTTGAGTTTTACTCGTGCATCTTTGCTTGATTGCTTATGTATACCATTGTTTGTTTGCGATAGAATTCGTGGAGTGCAAAGCGTGCTACTACGAGTCTCTAGGTTTTGCGGATCATCAGCAAGGCAGGTAACACTTTGATCATACTCTTTTCATACCCAGTTTTTATGCATTAGCTCCAATCCTCAAACACTGCATGATTAGGATGTGATTAACTTGTGGGTATTGGGAAGTAGTTGATGAGGTAGAACCTATTGCCCTGTTATTATCAAACCCTTGGGAGTTACTTCTACGTATTGCTTATATTGCTATGCTATGCTCGTAGACGTGGTTTGGGTGAGTGAATCCATGACAGATGTGAGATTGTTAATTAATGGTTCAAATTAAGGTGGAAACTTTAATACGCATCTTGGTGGATTGCTTGTCGGGCACTTGGAGAATCCAGTGTTGTCCTAGGATATCCCAGAGTACCCGTGTGATAATCCTAAGGTCCGCCACCCAGGCTCAAAGGGAACTGAGATATTTCATGCTAGAAACTTCCGTGTGCAGCCACAAGCTATTATGGGCTCTAGCATAGTTGAGTAAGTTGCATGACCTCTTCCAGTGGTAGGCTAGCAGATGTAGAGGGATGTAGGTTGGTACTGTCTACCCGGGGTTAGAGTTAATGCTTCTGAAAGACTGTGTCTCGGTCATCCGTTTCTCAAACACCATGTAGTGCGAGAAATCCAACGGAGGCGATCGAGTCTTGTGGGGAAAAGTGCGCAAACCTCTGCAGAGTGTACAATCTAATCATGGTTAGTCGTGTCCCCGGTTATGGACATCTTGAGTATCTAGTACTTGGATTATCATATGAATCTCATCATTCTAATTCAATATTGTTGGGTTGATAATTACTTTTTAATTGGGATTGAGTTGGAGGAACCTTCTCAATGATGTTTCAACTACCATGATAGTTAAAATAAAAGTTATTCCTTTGTTGTAGGGAAAATTGGCTTTTCGCAAAACTATAACCATAGAGCCTTTCCACCAGCCAAATATGCATGTAGTGATAGCATTATTCTATTCTTGCTCTACTGTGTTATATTGCCAGCATATTCTATGTGCTGACCCATTTTTGGGCTGCAACGTATTATGTTGCAGACTTTTCAGACGAGGAGTAAGGTTTGTTAGGTCGTTGCCGTGCAGCTCAGCTATGTCGTTGAAGTTGATGGACTCACTTTATCTTCCAAGCCTTCCGCTGTTATCGTATTAGATGGCCTTATGCCATATTTATTGTAATAAGTTCTCTTTTGAGACATTCGATGTAATAAGTGTGTGATTGCTACTCTGTTATAAATCCTTCGAGTACTATGTGTGTCAGCATTACCGATCCAGGGATGACACTGAAGCACAGAGACATGACCATTTGAGGTCGAGTCGCTACATTCATCTGTCCAGTTCCCCTTGGAGGCCAGGTTTTCGGCAAGAACATGCAGTTTTATGCAGATGGAAATGATGCCAGATGCGATCTTATCTGCATGAACATGCGATGCTCGTGAAATGCTTATGGATGCATGCAACTTGTCAGGGGCCCCTATTGCTTCATTTATTTTTCTGTTGCTCAGGGTCTGCGCTTGGCATGTAAATGAGTTCTATGGGGATAACTGCTTTGCCCCATAAACTAGGGAGAAGGGAGTCTACCCGGTAGCTTGATTTGGTGTTGTTTTGAGGGACTAGAGAACTACCGGCAGCTCATCGATCCATCGCCTGCCGCACTTCTGCAGCGTATCAAATGTTCTTGTCTTGAGTCCTCACAACACTTCAGCGTTCGCCTCTCAGCTTGTCCATTGCTTCTGGGATGTGCAACAGAGGCAAATGAGATCTTGCTTCCGAGGGCATGAACTGAAGCCACGGCTCGTGAACTGGGTGTCGTTGTTAGTGATGATCCGGGCAGGGACCCCGAAGTGGCACACCAATCCTTTCAAGAACTTGATAGCTGACTGAGCAGTCACCTTTCTCAAGGCATCTACTTCTGGCCACTTTGTAAACTTGTCGATGGCAACGAACAAGAATTCAAAGCCCCCGGCAGCTCGGTGGAAAGGGCCGAGGATATCGAGCCCCCAGACTGAAAACGACCATGAGAAAGGGATTGTCTGAAGAGCTTGTGCAGGCAGATGGATGTTGTTGGAATGGAACTGGCAGGCTTCACACTTGGTGACTAGCTCAACCGCATCTTGGAGGGCTGTGGGCTAATAGAATCCTTGCCAGAACACTTTCCCAACTAATGTCCTTGATCCATTGTGGGAGCCGCACATGCCATTGTGTATCTCCGCCAGCAGTTCCTTTCCTTCTTCCCGGCAGATGCACTTCAATTTCACACCATTGGGCCTCCTTCTGTATAGAGTGTCATTGACAAACTGATACATACTGGCCCTCCGGGCTACTCTTTCAGCTTCCTCATGCTCATCGGGAAGTTCTCCAGTTTGGAGGAAATGGACTATGTGCCTTGCCCAAGTTCGAGCCTGCGGTTCGGCAACAAGGACTAGCGGCACCTCCTCATTTGTGGGAGCGCGTGCCTCGACCGTGGGGACCAGTAGCCCGGCAGGAGGGCGTAGCCTGGCATCGATGTGGAGTTGTTACCGGCAGGGTCCCTACCGGGAGCCCCGGGAGAGGCTTACCTGATTCCAACTTCCTCCTCTTTCAGGCCATTGTTGCTGGGGATACGGAGGGCTGAGTAAGATGGAGAACAGATGTTCCACAGGAACTTTCTGCACAACACACTTTGACAGATGAATAGCTATGGTGTTTTCCGCATGGGGTACATGCTCTATTTGCAACCCGTCAAAGCGCTCCTCCAATCTTCTCACTTCCTGAGCGTATGCCTCCATCAATGGACTTTGGTAATCTTTGTTGACTTGTCTCATCATAAGTTGTGAATTTCTTCGAATGATCAGTTTCTTGATTCCCCATTCAGTGGAAATCTTGAGCCCGGCAAGGAGCCTTCATACTCTGTTGTATTGTTGGTTGCCTCCTCCCATGGAAAATGCATTTGGACGACGTACTTCAGGTGCTCTCCAGTGGGAGCAATGAGAAGTACGCTAGCCCCTGCACCTTGCAGGGAGAACGCACCATCGAAATACATGATCCATTCTTGGGGCGCTTCATTGCCGGGGGTAACTGTTTCCAGAACTTCTTCATCAGGGGTTAGCGTCCATTCTGCAATAAACTCTGCCAATGCTCTGCTCTGAATTGTTGATGTGCTCTCAAATTTAAGGCCAAAGTTGGATAACTCCAAAGCCCACTCCACTATTCTGCCGGTAGCCTCAGGGTTTCGGAGTATCCTTTGCAGCGGAAAGCGGGTGACAACCGTGATCTCATGGGCTTGGAAGTAGTGGCGCAGTTTCCTTGAGGCCATGATGAGGCCAAAAATCAACTTTTGCACACAAGAGTACCTCGATCTAGCCCCCTATAACAGGGAACTGACAAAGTATACTGGGTGCCGCACCACTTTCTTCCTTGCCGCCTCCTTGGGGTTACCCCTGCTGCCATGCTCCTGTTTGTCCCGATCCTCATCCGATCCTGTCGGGCTTTGCTCACTCTCTACTTTCTCTACTACCCGTTGTGCCACTAGGGCTGCACTAACCACTTGGTTAGTTGCCGCTAAGTATATTAGCAACGACTCTTGTGGTTTGGGAGCGACCAAACTGGGCACAGAGGACAAGTAGATCTTCAAATCTTGTAATGCTGGGTCTGCTTCTGGGGTCCACTTCATGGGCCCTGCATTCTACAAAATTTTGAAGAAAGGCAAGGCGCTCTCGGCACACTTGGAGATGAATCTGCTAAGTGCGGCAATGCACCCTGTCAGACGCCTCACATCTTTAACTGTCCTGGGTGCCTGGATCTGCTTGATAGCCTTGATCTTATCGGGGCTGGCTTCGATCCCACATGGGACACGTAGAACCAAAGTAGCTGGCCGGAGGGAACACCAAACACACACTTCTCCGGGTTTAGCTTCAAGTTGATCTTGCGCAGATTGGCAAATGTATCTTCCAAATTCTGGATGAGGGTTAACCTATCCTTGGTCTTGACCACAATATCATCCATATAAGCCTCAATGTTTCTGTGCAACTGTGGTTGAAAACCAATCTGGACTGCTCTTGCAAAAGTGGACCCGGCACTCTTTAACTCGAAAGGCATGCGCATGAAGCAGTACGTACCACATGGGGTGATGAATGAGGTCTTGTCTTCGTATTACTTGGACATGAAGGTCTGATGATATCCAGAGTATGCATCTAGAAAAGAGAGCAAATCACAACCCGAAGTGGAGTCCACAATCTGGTCGATGCCCGGCAAGGGAAATGGGTCCTTCGGGCAAGCCTTGTTGAGATATGTGAAATATATGCAAAGCCTCCATTTTTTGTTAGCCTTGCGTATGACTGCTGGGTTTGCTAACCATGCCGGGTGCAGTTCTCCTCTGACCTGACCAGCTGCCTCAAGCTTCTTAATCTCGTCGGGAATGAACTGCTGCCTCTCCAAGTCCTGCTTTCGAACCATTTGCTTGATGGGTCGGGCATGTGGGCAGACAGCAAGGCGGTTCTCGATTACCTCCCATGGAACATCGGGGATATCAGATGGTTGCTAGGAAAACACATCAATATTCACCCGCAGGAAGGCAATGAGCGTGCTTTCCTATTTGTCATCAAGGGTGGTGCTGATAGTGATGTTACCATCAATGCCAGCCAGCCCTGCCGGGACCATTTACACATGTGGTGTAGCAACCTTGGATCTCTTGTTGTTGGAACTCTCCAGCAAGTCATCAACAGGGGCGTAGCACACTCCGAAGAGGTACGCTTCCCGATTTCCTTGCTGGTGTCCCTGCTATCCTTCTTCTTCCCTTTGCTTTCCTTGGCGGGAACTGCCGCTGCTGCGGCCTCTGCTGCGACTGCGTCCTGATACATCTTATCCACGCAAATGATTGTGTCTTTCTCGTCTAACAGAATAGAGATGACTCCTATTGGCCCTGGCATCTTCAAAGTGTTGTAGGCATAGTGGGATGCCGCCATGAATTTTGCCAGAGCTAGGCGTCCAAGGATCCCATTGTATGGCAGGTGGAGGTCGACCACATCAAACACAACCTTCTTAGTCTGATAGTTCAATTCTCTCCCAAATGTCATTGGCAATCTGATATTTCCCTTAGGATGACTCCTGCCGGGATTGACTCCTTGAAACGTGTCTGTGACCTTTAGTTCTTCCTCTGCTATCTGAAGCTTGCTGATAACCTTTGAGGAAATCAGATTCAACCTAGACCCGCCGTCAACCAACATCTTTGTGACTTTGAGGTTGCGGATTGTTGGTGAGTCCAACAACGGCAAACACCCTAATGCGGTGGTGCGGTCAGGATGGTCCTCTCCGTCAAAGATGATGGGCGTGCGTGACCATTTGAGCCGCTTCCGAGACTCTGTCGCTGGCCCCATGGCATTGACTTCGTTCGCCCACCGTTTGAGTTGGCGCTGAGAGGAGTCCAAAGATGCACCCCTGTCAATGCACAGGGTGTCAGTGGCCTTCTGGAATTCCTTCTCGCTGGTTTCCTCTTCATCCCCTCCATCACTCTCATCATCGCAACCTTCCTTTCTCGACCCCTGGTGGGTTTTCCTTGGTTCCAAAGAGTCTTGCCGAGGCGATTTGCTCCACCGCCTCGGCCCTTCCTGCCAGTGCCATTCTGACCTTTTTCCTTATTCTCATATTCAGCCCTCTGCCTCTTGACGAGCTGCTCAACCTGATGACACTCTTGGAGGTCGTGCCCTTCGGTATGATGAATCTTGCAGTACGGCCCATCGCCTTTCCCAGCCTTCTCGGCAGCCGCAGCCTCCCGACAGTCAGCGCATGCGGCAACTTCCTTGCAGGGGGCTTCAGCCTTAGCCTTCTTTCCAGTACTAGGCATGCCCGATACTTCGACAGTCATCACAACCTTATCCTTGCGCCTCTTATTGCGCTTCTTGATCTTCTTCTTCTGGCTGGTGGATTCGTCGTCATCCTCTGAGTTGATGTCGATGCAATCTTCCTCTCCCGGGAGTTTCCTTCCCTCCTCCACCCAAGCGCATTTGTCCACCAAGGTATAAAGCTCCTTCATAGTCTTGGGCAACCGAACATTCATCTTGGAACGTATCCGGTGGTGGTGCACATTGGATTGGAAGGCAGCTATTACAGCCACCGGTTGGATATCTAGGATATTTCTGTGGACTCTGCTGAATCTCTACAAATACTTGCGTAGAATCTCTCCTTCTTTCTGTTGGAGAAGCTGCAAGTCGCTGGGTCGTCCTAGTTCTTGATGGCCATCCGTGAAGGTGTCGGCGTTCTGGGAACGGGGGTCCCCAGACTTGCCTGCCTACGGCCCACGGCGTGGCTAAGCCAGTGGGCCGTACGGCCCATCTTCATCAACAAGGCATCCAAGACCCTCGCGAGGGGCCAAGCCTCGCGAGGCGGACGACGCAAGAGCTCCTCAGGAGTGGCCTAGTCAGGCAGGCTCACGAGGAGCAGAGATATCAAGGCGGGCAAACCTCATGAGGCTCTCGTGACGTGAGCCATGACGGTCGGCACCAGGCGGGCGCCAGCGCACGCAGCGTCCTTGTTTCCTCTTTTGTGCTAAGGATGCCAGCGCAGGCGAGGAGTACCGAGGCATCAGGCAAAGGTTGCCATATCGGTGCAACGAGACCAAGACCGGAAGGACGGCAAGATGGGGGTCATCGTGGAACCCAAGACGGCGTCACCACCAAAGCTTTTCGCAGGCGAAGACCACTTTTGTCAGGATAGCTTGCACAAGCTGTCCCCCTTCAAATTTGCCCGCCGTTGTTGGCTCCCTTCCCGCTCAATATTTGGGAAGAGGACCAGGGCCTATATAAGTAGAGCTAGCCACCACAGTAGGGGGGATCGAGCAGTCCAACCAGCTCTCACCCGCTAAGTTCACCAAGCACAAGAACACCTCAACCTCAGGAGGCTGTTCTTCCCTTTGTACAGTTCATCATCAGCCCAAGAGCCAATCCACCACCACCACACTGGAGTAGGGTATTACACCACAACGGTGGCCTGAACCAGTATAAATCTTGTGTCTTTCTGTGTTGTGAGTTCGTCGAGTTCGTCTGCGAGATCTTAGCGAGCTAGGGCGTAGATCGGTAGGAGGGAAAGACTTCGCGCGCACCCCAGTGTTCGAACCTTAAGGTTTGCTGGAGCCCCACATCTGACATCTGGCGCGCCAGGTAGGGGTGCGCCGTAGCTTCCATCTCGTCGATCAGTCGATCCATCGCTCCGTCGTCTCCATGGCGGACGCTCGCCATGCTCGAGCTGAGCGTCGGGCTGCCCTCAGCGCCCGCGTTGCTCATACGGCTCCCGTCGGTGGGCCACCTCATTGTTCTCCGTCTCCCACCGCCATCGGCTCGGCGGGGAACGAGCAGCAGGCGTTCTCGCTGCATCCATCGGTGCGGCAGGATGGCCGCACCGCCACTCCGTCGCTGACCCCGGCCGGTTCTTCGTCTCATGCACACCGTGCTCCCATGGAGGCGCGGGCCATGCTCCTCGCGGCGAATGAGCTCCTGCGCTACCGCCCAGTCGATGACCTCTATGAGGAGTGGCTCGATCGCGTCGCCGACCTCGTCCGCGCCGTAGGGGGCTCCCCGATGCTGTCCCTCTCTCTGCCTCACCCTCAGCCAGCCACGGGCGACGAGGCTCATGGCGCGCCTCCACCACCTCTGCCCCAAGACGGTGCCTTGGCACCAAGGCGCGCGGTCCCGCGGCGTGATCCATCACCCCCGGTGCCCACGCGCGAAGAGAGAAGCTGCCAAGAAATCCCTCGGCCGCGAGAAGCTGCACTCGCGCTTCCCGCGCCGCCTCATCAAGACCATGCACCGCCCGCAGCGGCGCCGCGCGGACCTCATCAAGACCAAGCTCCACCTCCGAAGCGGGCCCCAGCAACCACGGCCGGCTACCGTGCCTTCACCCCCGAGCTGCATAGCGTCACCTGGCCAGGCAAGTTCAAGCCGGATCTGCCTCCCCGCTACGACGGCACCGCCGACCCCGCAGAGTTCCTGCAGCTCTATGAGCTGAGCATCGAAGCGGCCAACGGCGATGAGAAAGTCATGGCGAACTGGTTTCCCATGGCTCTCATGGATGGAGCCCGCTCTTGGCTCCTGAACTTGCAACACAGCTCGATCTCCTCCTGGGACGAGATGCCGCATCAAGCAACAACCAAGAGAGACCCTCCAGAATGTCACGTCCCTAGTTCTGGTATGACCTAGACTAGCTAGTCATGTGTGCATCATGTTTAAATTTCATTTTAAATTGAAGTGGGGATCTGTGAAACCCTCAGAATCATTTCCGGAAATGACCCAAATAAAAATTGCTCCAAAAGGGTCCAAGAAAATGTTCATGTTGCTCTCTGAAAATATTGGACAGAGATAAAAACCAAACCAATATTTTTAGGAGATCATAAATATTTCTGTTGGGCATTTGGAATTAAGGCAGTAATTATTTGCTTTGGATATATATTGTTATATAAGCTGTCGGGACCCCGATTCTAAGTCACACCGATCTAGCATGTAACACCTCATATCACTTTGCAGCCTCACGCACGGTACTCCCACGGGTGTCGCCTTACCATGGCTCGGGACCGTTTGCGCCTTTTGGCTCACGTATATGACAATGTCGCTAGCATCCATATGACAGAGAACCCGGGCCGACATGGCTAGTCGTGAACCCAAAGCGGCACTAACGTATGGGGACAGGCATACATGAATCAACATTGAACGTGTCGGTCAGCAGCGTGTGAATCCGGGCTGTAGCACTGGGCTAACAGGACTCCGGGAACCCGGGCTGTAGCAGGCTAGGCAGGACTCCGGATGTCACCGCGTGACATTTCCCCGAAGGGACAGACACAGGAACGATGTGAAACACATGCCGGCCAGTCAAGTGTCCAGAGCAGTAGTGCTGGGCTAGCAGGACTCCGGTGAACCGGGCTGTAGCGGACTACTATGGCTCAAGGAGGCACTAGACTACATTTCCCCATAAGAGAGGCTGCCAAGGATAAACCACTAGATTGTCGGATCCCACACATAGCAATACACGTTACACGTACGCATAACATGCAAGTATGTGCTGTACAACATGGCATCACAACATAACGCGAACTCATATAGATAAAAGGCCCAGAAGAGCCACATAGCATTAAGTACAAACAGGGGTCACATGACCCATCATTCAGAGCATACAAGCAACGGAAGCATTACATGTCTGAGTATAGACAACCACAAAAGAAAAAGGCTGAGAAGCCTGACTATCTACAAGACCCTCCCAAGGGTGCAAGATCGTAGCTGAGGTACAAGCTACTCGTCGAAGTCCAAGCGGAGCTACTAGTAAGACCGAAGTCTCCGCTGCAAAAACATAAATAAAGCAACATGAGTACAAAGGTACTCAGCAAGACTTACATCAGATCCTATCTTACATGCATTTGTATCAAGAAGGTAGTGTGGGGTTTAGTTGCAGCAAGCCAGCTTTGACTCAGTGGCTATCCTGTTCTATGACTACGAGAAACTTCTTTGAGGTAAGAAGGCGCACACGAGTCCACTAATCACCACCTCAATACACCACTATGGATTCATTCCCGTCTCACTACGAGAAGCCATCCATAGCACTCACACTTATCTTGAGCATTTTAAAGTATCCACTTCAAGTTGTCTATGTACCACGTAAGCATCCAAGAAGTCCATAACCGAGGACACGGCTATTCGAATAGATCATGATAACCCTGCAGGGGTGTACTGCGTCACACACTCTCTCGCCACTTACCGCCATGTACACGTCACGTACCTCGGCAACCTTCAAGCGGAAGCCTGGCGAGGGTGTCGGCCACGACCTGACTAACCACGCAAGACTCTAGTCCAGGTTTATCGCCTATTCGGGTTCCATCCGCAAGGAGATCCGGCCGGGGTGTCGCTCACGTTCCCAAACGATGTGTGCAGGGTTCCCGAGCCCACCATCCGGGTGCCACTCGGTACACCGGGCCACGTGTGCCTAGTCTGTCCCAAGCCCACCCTGCCGGGTGCCACTCGGTAGAAAAATAGCACTACCTACAAACACCAGAAACTGGTTGCAACTCCTGGACAGAGACCAAGTTGGTTAATAAGTCAAGAGGGGTCGAGTTACCGGAACCCAATGTGTGGTAGTAGCTGGTCATTGGACAACATACACAGAACTCAGTGCTTAAGGACGGTTCCAATGAGACAACCCACCATGTACTCCTACATGGCCTCTCACCGCTACCTTTACCAAATCGTGTTCACACGCTTAACTCTCGGCACCAGAACATATCGTAACACTCCAATTCATTCCCAATGAACCAGACCTGACACAACTCTAAGCAATAGCAAGCAAGGCATGGTAGGAACACAACATGGCTCAAACAACTCCTACACATGCTAGTGGGTTTCAACTATTTACTATGGCAATGACAGGTCATGCAGAGGAATGGGTTCAACTACCGCAGCATAAAGTAGCAGTTGAATCGTTGTTGTCCTAATGCAGTAAAAGAGAGCAAGAGCGAGAGAGTAGGTTTGTATCGGAATGAACAAGGGGGTTTGCTTGCCTGGTAGATCAACAGGGTGGCACTGCTCCTCAGACAGGTACTCTGGAACACTCTCCGGAGCAGGACCTATCGAGAAGGAACGGTGTCGACAATCAAAACACAATCATATGCAACAATATGATGCATGAACATGGCATGAATATGTGATGTATTTTGAGCCAATGCATTTAGCACTCAACTTGGAAGAGATCCATTTGAACCAAGGGTTCAAATGCAACTCTAATTTTAAGTCCTTATATATGCCATTTATATGTTTTCACTTATACAGTAGGTATAAGTTGGTTTGTCATGCATGAAACTAGTACAGATGGATAGATTGCATTTTTCTGATAATTTTTCATATATAAATTATTTAAATCTGAGCTACGGTTGAATTTCTATGAATTTTAGAAGTTTTACTAATTTTCTGGAATTTCCTGATTTAATTTAAATCCAGAAAAAGGGTTTATTGCGTCAGCACTGCGTCATCATGACGTCAGCGGGTTAGCGGCGCTGACCAAGTCAAATCTGACGTGTGGGGTCCACACGTCAGTGACACACGTTTTAAACGGAGGGTTTAATTTGTTCTAATTATAGGATTAGGCGCAGGGGCCCACTGTCAGTGTCACAGGGGGGGTAATTAGTGCGGTTTGACCCGGGTTGACCGGCGGTTAGTCGCCGGCGAGGCCGAGCGCGGCGGAGCTCGTCGGGTTCGTCGCTCCGGCGACCATTTGGGCCGCGGAGGCCACCTACGCGAAGCCCAGGCTCGCGCGCATCCAGTGGGACACGCGGAAGACCGTGGGGTGGTCGGAGCTCGCCGGAGGGAAGCTCGCGGCGGCGGCCGGAGTACGGCCAAGGGCGGGCGCAGCGCTGCGGTGCACGGGGGCGGCGGCTGAGAGCACCGGGGCATAGCCCGGGCTCGTCTGCATCCAGCGGAGGCGACGGGAGGACGCAGGGTGGCCGGAGCTCGCCGGAGCAAAGCTCGCGGCGGCGGCCGGAGCTCGGGCTCGAGCGGTTGCGGCTACAGAGCACGGGGAGGCAGGAGAGGAGGGGGAACCGACGCGGGGGCTCACAGCGGATCGGCGGGCGTCGTCGGAGAGCTCGGGGACGCACTGGAGACGGTGGGGCCGCGAAGACGATCTCCGGCGGCCGGAGTTGAGGGCGACGGCGATGGAGGCGCTCCAGGGCGTTCCGGCTTGCGTGGCTCAGCGGAGGGGTTCAGCGCGAGGAGGCGGAGCTCTGGGACACGACGGAGGTGCGAGGGGATGGCGGGGAGCGCGGGGCAGCGAACGGCGGCGACCGGCGCGTTCGGGCATCGCGGGAGAGAGCGGGAGAGAGGCGCAGGAGAGAGGGAGTGAGGCCTGGAGGGTCGTGGCGTCGTCCAGGCGACCAAGGCGTCGAGGGAGGGGAGGGCAGGCAGGCAGCTGCCGTGGCGCGCATGCGCGCGGCGTGCGGCGACCACGCGCCATGTCCCTCTGGCGCGAGGAGGGGGACGGCTGGCGCTGGCCAGTCAGCTGGGCTGGCCTGCTGGGCCGGGCCAGGCCGCACAATGCCGGGCCGCAGGTAAGCTCCCTTTTCCTATTTCTTTTTCTTTTCTAATTTTCTGACATTTGTTTGGTTTAAGAAAAATACTAAACCATTTTATTTACTTATGCCAATTTTTATAGGGGCTAGTGGTATTATTCCAGAACTCCTCAACAAATGGCATAATTTTTGGACAATATTTTATATATATAACAATATATATCATAAGCAAATAATTACTGCCTTAATTCCAAATGCCCAATAGAAATATTTATGATCTCCTAAAAATATTGGTTTGGTTTTTATCTCTGTCCAATATTTTCAGAGAGCAACATGAACATTTTCTTGGACCCTTTTGGAGCAATTTTTATTTGGGTCATTTCCGGAAATGATTCTGAGGGTTTCACAGATCCCCACTTCAATTTAAAATGAAATTTAAACATGATGCACACATGACTAGCTAGTCTAGGTCATACCAGAACTAGGGACGTGACAACTCGCCCCCACTTGCAAGAATCTCGTCCCGAGATTCAGGGGTCGATGGAAAGAAGGTGGGGTACTCCAGTCGAAGACGATCTTCTCGCTCCCAAGTAGCTTCTCTCTCGGAATGATGAGACCACTGAACCTTGAGAAACTTGATGTTCTGACGTCGGGTGACACGCTCTGCTTGATCAAGAATGCGAATAGGGTACTCTCGGTATGTGAGGTTATCTTGGAGATCAAGCGTTTCGTGGTCCACTCCGCGGATGGGATCCGAGAAGCAACGCCTGAGTTGAGAGACGTGGAAGGCATCATGGACTCGAGAAAGATGTGGGGGTAGTTCCAACTGGTAGGCAACCTCTCCTCGTTTAGAGAGAATGCGAAAAGGACCAATGTAACGAGGAGCCAACTTGCCCTTGATACCGAATCGATGGGTACCCTTTAGAGGAGTAACCCGAAGGTAAGCCTTGTCGCCAACTTCATAAGCCACTTCCTTATGACGACGGTCATACTGGCTCTTTTGACGAGACTGGGCTGTTTTCAAATTCTCATGAATGATGCGAACTTGCTCTTCTGCTTCCTGGATCATGTCCGGTCCAAAGAATTGTCTTTCACCGGTTTCTGACCAGTTCAAAGGTGTTCGACATCTTCGTCCATACAGAATCTCGAAAGGAGCTTTCTTAAGACTGGATTGATAGCTATTGTTATAAGCAAACTCGGCGAAAGGTAGGCATTTCTCCCAATCCATACCGAATGAGATAACGCAAGCTCTAAGCATGTCTTCGAGAATTTGGTTGACCCTTTCTACCTGACCACTTGATTGAGGGTGGAAAGCGGTACTGAAGGAAAGATGGGTGCCCATGGCAGTTTGGAAACTCTCCCAGAAATGAGAAGTGAAGAGACTACCACGGTCTGAATTGATCTCTAGTGGAACACCATGAAGTGACACTATTCGGGAAATATATAAGTCAGCGAGCTGACTAGCAGTGATACTCTCTCGAACAGGTAGGAAGTGAGCCACTTTGGAAAGACGATCAATGACTATGAAGATAGCGTTATTCCCTTTCTTGGTCCTGGGAAAGCCGGTGATGAAGTCCATACCAACTTTATCCCATTTCCACTCAGGAATGGCTAAAGGTTGAAGGGTGCCAGCAGGTCTTTGATGCTCTGCCTTAACGCGACGACAAACGTCACAGTTAGCAATGAACTCAGCAATTTCTCTCTTCATCCTAGTCCACCAGAACCTCTGGCGTAGGTCCTGATACATCTTAGTACTACCGGGATGAATCGTGAGAGGAGATTCATGCGCCTCCTTAAGGATCAATTTCCGAAGATGTTGCTTCTTGGGAACCACCAGACGATTCTCAAAGAGAACAACACCTCGATCATCTATAGAGAAACTACCAGCAATACCATTGGCAATGTTTCTCTTGATCCGGGTAATCCCCGTATCATGCTTCTGGGCTTCTATGATATGATCCACAAGGGTAGGCTTCGCCACCAAGGTAGAAAGGAATCCTTGAGGAGCAATGTGAAGGTTAAGCTTACAGAATTCCTCATGGAGAAGTGGTTGGCCCTGCTGCAACATAAGATTGTTGCAATAGGACTTACGACTTAGCGCATCAGCCATGACATTGCCCTTGCCTGGGGTGTAGGTAATCCCTAAGTCGTAATCTGAGATCAACTCCAACCAACGTCTTTGCCTAAGGTTCAAATCTGGTTGGGTGAAAATATACTTGAGACTCTGGTGATTGGTGTAAATCTCGCAATGTTTACCAAGAAGGTAATGTCGCCATGTCTTAAGAGCGTAGACTACGGCTGCGAGCTCTAGATCATGTGTAGGATAATTCTCCTCATGTGGATGCAACTGTCGAGATGCATAGGCAATCACATGACGATCCTGCATAAGAATGCAGCCTAGTCCCTGTCGCGAGGCGTCGCAGTAGATAACAAAGTCTTTAGTGAAATCCGGTGGCACCAGTATGGGAGCAGAAGTCAGGCGTCTTTTCAGTTCCTGAAAACTGTATTCACACTGTGGGGACCACTCAAACTTTTTATCTTTCTTGAGAAGTTCCGTGAGGGGTTTGGCTACTTTGGAGAAGTTTTCAACGAAGCGGCGACAATAACTGGCTAGACCAAGGAAACTCCTAACTTGTTTAACTGTTTCAGGTGGAGTCCAATCAAGAACGGCCTGAACTCTCTCAGGATTGACAGCAATGCCCTTACCAGAGATCACGTGGCCTAGGTAGGTCACTTCTGGCAACCAAAATTCACACTTGGAGAACTTGGCATAAAGGCGGTGCTCTCTGAGTTTTTCTAACACAAGTCTAAGATGTTCGGCATGCTCTTCCTCGTTCTTCGAGTAGATAAGGATATCATCGAGGTAAACCACGACGAACTTATCTAAGTACTCCATGAAGATCGAGTTCATCAAGCGGGAGAAGGTAGCTGGAGCATTGGTCAGACCAAAAGACATGACGGTGTACTCGTACTGGCCATAACGAGTGACAAAAGCCGTCTTAGGAATGTCCCCGTTTCTAATCTTGATTTGGTGGTAGCCTAACCTCAAATCCATCTTGGAAAAGACTGAGGATCCAGCGAGTTGATCATACAGGTCGTTGATCCTGGGGAGCGGATACTTGTTCTTTATCGTGATCAAATTAACGGGACGATAATCTACAACCATCCGGTCCGTACCATCCTTCTTCTTGACGAAGAGGACGGGGCAAGCCCAGGGAGAAGAGCTAGGACGGATGAAACCCTTTTGCAAGGACTCATCAAGATGCTTCTTAAGCTCAGCTAGTTCTAAAGGTGCCATCTTGTAAGGTCTCCTAGAAATTGGGGCGGTTCCTGGGATAAGATCTATGACGAACTCTACATCCCTGTCAGGTGGAATACCTGGCAGTTCTTCTGGAAAGACATCCGGAAAGTCACGGACCACCGGGATATCTTCAAGGTCTGGAAGAGGACTGGCATTAAGAGAATAGAGTTGGCGCTCTGCAACTCTGGTGGAGACAGTGACTAACTTGCCAGATGGGTGTGTGAGTTGAACAGACCTGGTGTAACAATCAATCTTGGCATGATGAGCTGTCATCCAGTCCATACCCAAGATGATGTTAATATCTGTAGACTTGAGGGCTATAAGTGAGGCAAGAAATACAAGTCTGTCAACAAGGATTTCAGTACCATGGCTTATTCTGGTAGTTTGCCATCTAGACCCTGGAGTTTGGATTTCAAGTGGAGTTGGCATATCACAAAACGACATGTCGTGCAAACGGGCATAGCCTTCAGAGATGAAGGAGTGAGATGCTCCAGTATCGAATAGAACCGAAGCTGGATGGCAATTGACAAGGAGTGTACCAAGAACGACATCCGGATCATCATGAGCGTCTTTAGCTGAGGCGTGATGCACACGTCCACGCTCAGTGGGAGCTGACTTGACATTGATCATCTTGCGTGATGGCTTACCACTGCCAACAGACTTCTCAGACAGGGGTGGGGCATAGTTAGTTTGAGAGCAGTCACGTGCATAGTGTCCTGGCTCCCCGCATGTGAAGCAAGTCCCTGAAGTTGGATGTGGACCTGCATTGACAAGCGGTCTACCAATAGGCCTGGGTGGAGCATACTGCTGAACTGGGTGAGGCGGCACATAAGATAGCCTCGGTGCATATCCAGGTGGAAGAGCGGAGTTCGGAACCCAAATCCGACGCTTATAAGAACTAGAACCAGAGGAAGAAACCAAATCACGGGTGTGCTTACGGGACTCCTCGTAGGTGAGCTGAGCTGTCTCCGCATTAATGGCCTTGTTCACAAGAGCCTGGAAAGTATTGCAATGGTGCAAGTGGAGATCACGACGCAACTTGGGGTTGAGACCCTTCCGGAACCTAGCCTGCTTCTTAGCGTCCGTGGACACTTCTTCTGTAGCATAGCGGGCGAGGTTCTCAAACTCTCTACTGTAAGTATCAACAGCCATCTTACCCTGGGTGAGACTACAGAACTCTTCTCTCTTGCGGTCAATGAGAGCCTGAGGAATGTGATGCTCGCGAAAAGCCGCAGTGAAAACTCTCCAGGTCGGTATCTGGCTAGCTGGAAGCATAGCCTCATAGTTCTGCCACCAGAGACTAGCAGGACCTTCCAGGTGATATGCAGCATAAGTGACCTTGTCACCTTCAGCTACGTTCGCAGAACGCAGCTTGAGTGTGATACTACGGAGCCAGTCATCTGCATCGAGTGGTTCAATGGAATGATGGAAGGTAGGTGGTTTCAAACCAATGAAATCATAGATGGTCGCTGACTCTTTGCACTGGGGTGCGGTGTTCTCCTCGATACGTGCTAACAAGCAGTTAGACTCATTCTTGTTCCTCTCCATCTCTAACATAAACTCTGCCAACGAAGGCTGGTCGGAAGGATCCTCCTCATCCCTACCACCTCCGTGGTTCAGGCAACGAGCAACAGAACTTCGGTTAACTGACGACATCCTGAGAAGCGGAACCAAGGACGAGGTCAACAACAACTATAGGATGCAACATGTAGCATAAGAAAATTTAGTATCTCTCAAACTCCTAGGACAAATCTGGCAGCATAACGGCAGTAAAATGCTCAAAATGAGACATTCTGCAAAGGACGGGGTAGCACCATACTCAACATCGTCACTCAAGGTTCTGAGATATTACTAAACAGGCTACCCTGGGGGTACTCAAACTGGGATATGACTCTGATCAACCAACCCTAAGAGACTACGGAGTAGTAACACGTGATCCTGATAGACGGAAGAGAAAGTCTAGTTCCTTAACCCCGTAGGAAAGATAGGATGACTCAGATCAGAAGGCATGAGGTAAAGGAGTAAAAAGAGCCTTACATTCCCTTCCACAATCAATTCCCTTACATAACTAAAGAATTCCTAGACTCAACTTCGACCAGGTTGGCTTGGAAATCCTACAGGCAGTCAGGCTCTGATACCAAAGCTGTCGGGACCCCGATTCTAAGTCACACCGATCTAGCATGTAACACCTCATATCACTTTGCAGCCTCACGCACGGTACTCCCACGGGTGTCGCCTTACCATGGCCCGGGACCGTTTGCGCCTTTTGGCTCACGTATATGACAATGTCGCTAGCATCCATATGACAGAGAACCCGGGCCGACATGGCTAGTCGTGAACCCAAAGCGGCACTAACGTATGGGGACAGGCATACATGAATCAACATTGAACGTGTCGGTCAGCAGCGTGTGAATCCGGGCTGTAGCACTGGGCTAACAGGACTCCGAGAACCCGGGCTGTAGCAGGCTAGGCAGGACTCCGGATGTCACCGCGTGACATTTCCCCGAAGGGACAGACACAGGAACGATGTGAAACACATGCCGGCCAGTCAAGTGTCCAGAGCAGTAGTGCTGGGCTAGCAGGACTCCGGTGAACCGGGCTGTAGCGGACTACTATGGCTCAAGGAGGCACTAGACTACATTTCCCCATAAGAGAGGCTGCCAAGGATAAACCACTAGATTGTCGGATCCCACACATAGCAATACACGTTACACGTACGCATAACATGCAAGTATGTGCTGTACAACATGGCATCACAACATAACGCGAACTCATATAGATAAAAGGCCCAGAAGAGCCACATAGCATTAAGTACAAACAGGGGTCACATGACCCATCATTCAGAGCATACAAGCAACGGAAGCATTACATGTCTGAGTACAGACAACCACAAAAGAAAAAGGCTGAGAAGCCTGACTATCTACAAGACCCTCCCAAGGGTGCAAGATCGTAGCTGAGGTACAAGCTACTCGTCGAAGTCCAAGCGGAGCTACTAGTAAGACCGAAGTCTCCGCTGCAAAAACATAAATAAAGCAACATGAGTACAAAGGTACTCAGCAAGACTTACATCAGATCCTATCTTACATGCATTTGTATCAAGAAGGTAGTGTGGGGTTTAGTTGCAGCAAGCCAGCTTTGACTCAGTGGCTATCCTGTTCTATGACTACGAGAAACTTCTTTGAGGTAAGAAGGCGCACACGAGTCCACTAATCACCACCTCAATACACCACTATGGATTCATTCCCGTCTCACTACGAGAAGCCATCCATAGCACTCACACTTATCTTGAGCATTTTAAAGTATCCACTTCAAGTTGTCTATGTACCACGTAAGCATCCAAGAAGTCCATAACCGAGGACACGGCTATTCGAATAGATCATGATAACCCTGCAGGGGTGTACTGCGTCACACACTCTCTCGCCACTTACCGCCATGTACACGTCACGTACCTCGGCAACCTTCAAGCGGAAGCCTGGCGAGGGTGTCGGCCACGACCTGACTAACCACGCAAGACTCTAGTCCAGGTTTATCGCCTATTCGGGTTCCATCCGCAAGGAGATCCGGCCGGGGTGTCGCTCACGTTCCCAAACGATGTGTGCAGGGTTCCCGAGCCCACCATCCGGGTGCCACTCGGTACACCGGGCCACGTGTGCCTAGTCTGTCCCAAGCCCACCCTGCCGGGTGCCACTCGGTAGAAAAATAGCACTACCTACAAACACCAGAAACTGGTTGCAACTCCTGGACAGAGACCAAGTTGGTTAATAAGTCGAGAGGGGTCGAGTTACCGGAACCCAATGTGTGGTAGTAGCTGGTCATTGGACAACATACACAGAACTCAGTGCTTAAGGACGGTTCCAATGAGACAACCCACCATGTACTCCTACATGGCCTCTCACCGCTACCTTTACCAAATCGTGTTCACACGCTTAACTATCGGCACCAGAACATATCGTAACACTCCAATTCATTCCCAATGAACCAGACCTGACACAACTCTAAGCAATAGCAAGTAAGGCATGGTAGGAACACAACATGGCTCAAACAACTCCTACACATGCTAGTGGGTTTCAACTATTTACTGTGGCAATGACAGGTCATGCAGAGGAATGGGTTCAACTACCGCAGCATAAAGTAGCAGTTGAATCGTTGTTGTCCTAATGCAGTAAAAGAGAGCAAGAGCGAGAGAGTAGGTTTGTATCGGAATGAACAAGGGGGTTTGCTTGCCTGGTAGATCAACAGGGTGGCACTGCTCCTCAGACAGGTACTCTGGAACACTCTCCGGAGCAGGACCTATCAAGAAGGAACGGTGTCGACAATCAAAACACAATCATATGCAACAATATGATGCATGAACATGGCATGAATATGTGATGTATTTTGAGCCAATGCATTTAGCACTCAACTTGGAAGAGATCCATTTGAACCAAGGGTTCAAATGCAACTCTAATTTTAAGTCCTTATATATGCCATTTATATGTTTTCACTTATACAGTAGGTATAAGTTGGTTTGTCATGCATGAAACTAGTACAGATGGATAGATTGCATTTTCTGATAATTTTTCATATATAAATTATTTAAATCTGAGCTACGGTTGAATTTCTATGAATTTTAGAAGTTTTACTAATTTTCTGGAATTTCCTGATTTAATTTAAATCCAGAAAAAGGGTTTATTGCGTCAGCACTGCGTCATCATGACGTCAGCGGGTTAGCGGCGCTGACCAAGTCAAATCTGACGTGTGGGGTCCACACGTCAGTGACACACGTTTTAAACGGAGGGTTTAATTTGTTCTAATTATAGGATTAGGCGCAGGGGCCCACTGTCAGTGTCACAGGGGGGTAATTAGTGCGGTTTGACCCGGGTTGACCGGCGGTTAGTCGCCGGCGAGGCCGAGCGCGGCGGAGCTCGTCGGGTTCGTCGCTCCGGCGACCATTTGGGCAGCAGAGGCCACCTACGCGAAGCCTAGGATCGCGCGCATCCAGTGGGACACGCGGAAGACCGTGGGGTGGTCGGAGCTCGCCGGAGGGAAGCTCGCGGCGGCGGCCGGAGTACGGCCAAGGGCGGGCGCAGCGCTGCGGTGCACGGGGGCGGCGGCTGAGAGCACCGGGGCATAGCCCGGGCTCGTCTGCATCCAGCGGAGGCGACGGGAGGACGCAGGGTGGCCGGAGCTCGCCGGAGCAAAGCTCGCGGCGGCGGCCGGAGCTCGGGCTCGAGCGGTTGCGGCTACAGAGCACGGGGAGGCAGGAGAGGAGGGGGAACCGACGCGGGGGCTCACAGCGGATCGGCGGGCGTCGTCGGAGAGCTCGGGGACGCACTGGAGACGGTGGGGCCGCGAAGACGATCTCCGGCGGCCGGAGTTGAGGGCGACGGCGATGGAGGCGCTCCAGGGCGTTCCGGCTTGCGTGGCTCAGCGAAGGGGTTCAGCGCGAGGAGGCGGAGCTCTGGGACACGACGGAGGTGCGAGGGGATGGCGGGGAGCGCGGGGCAGCGAACGGCGGCGACCGGCGCGTTCGGGCGTCGCGGGAGAGAGCGGGAGAGAGGCGCAGGAGAGAGGGAGTGAGGCCTGGAGGGTCGTGGCGTCGTCCAGGCGACCAAGGCGTCGAGGGAGGGGAGGGCAGGCAGGCAGCTGCCGTGGCGCGCATGCGCGCGGCGTGCGGCGACCACGCGCCATGTCCCTCTGGCGCGAGAAGGGGGACGGCTGGCGCTGGCCAGTCAGCTGGGCTGGCCTGCTGGGCCGGGCCAGGCCGCACAGTGCCGGGCCGCAGGTAAGCTCCCTTTTCCTATTTCTTTTTCTTTTCTAATGTTCTGACATTTGTTTGGTTTAATAAAAATACTAAACCATTTTATTTACTTATGCCAATTTTTATAGGGGCTAGTGGTATTATTCCAGAACTCCTCAACAAATGGCATAATTTTTGGACAATATTTTATATATATAACAATATATATCCAAAGCAAATAATTACTGCCTTAATTCCAAATGCCCAACAGAAATATTTATGATCTCCTAAAAATATTGGTTTGGTTTTTATCTCTGTCCAATATTTTCAGAGAGCAACATGAACATTTTCTTGGACCCTTTTGGAGCAATTTTTATTTGGGTCATTTTCGGAAATGATTCTGAGGGTTTCACAGATCCCCACTTCAATTTAAAATGAAATTTAAACATGATGCACACATGACTAGCTAGTCTAGGTCATACCAGAACTAGGGACGTGACACAGAAGTACATCCAGCGCTTCAACAACACTCGCCTCAAGATCCCCAAGGTCACGGACGAGGCCATCATTTCTGCGTTCTCCGACGGCGTCCGTGACGTCAAGATGAAGGAAGAGCTCGCTATCCACGAGGAGCTGTGCACATCTCAAGAGCTGTTCAACCTGGCGACCAAGTGCGCAAGAGCTGAGGAGGGGCGCCTCTCCCTCCTCGAGCTGCCAGCCGTGGGCACAGAGGAGAAGAAGGCCAAGGCAAAGGACGTGAAGCGCAAGGAAGCAACAGTGCTAGTAGCGGAGCCCGACACCAAGCGGGGCAGAGATCATCCCGAGTAATCCAAGAATGGCCGACCGTTCTGCGCCTTCCACAACCTGAACACCCACAACACCAGTGACTGTCAAGAGCTCAGAGCCATACAAGAAGGACGTTTCGGTCGACGCCCCGAGCGCAGCGACCGGGGCAACGGCCGTGGAGGAGGAAGTGGAGGCAGACCCTGGGACGACCGTGGCCCGCGCCAGGAGTGGCGCGACAGGCCTCGTGAGGACCGCTGGCAGGACCATCCTCGTGAGGGCGCCTGGAGGGACCAGCCTCGTGAGGATCGCCCTCAGGGAAATGCCGGCCTTCCCCCGCTACCGCCACCAAGAAGGAACGACGATCACCATCAGGACAAGGGGCTGGGGGCTTCCAGGAGCCGCGTGCAATCGCCTGCATCTTGGGTGGCGCCCAGGCCCCAGCCTCTCAGCGCATCTTCAAACAGTTCGCTTGCGAGGTGAATGCGGTGCTCCCCAAGCTCGAGGCCACGCGCCCGCTCAAGTGGTCCCAATGCGCCATCACTTTCAACTTGGCAGATCAGCTCAAGTGCGTGGCCACCGCTGGCGCCTTCCCGATGCTGTGCTCCCAGTCATCAGCAATGTGCAGGTTACCAAGACCCTCATCGACGGCGGCGCAGGGCTGATCGTCCTGTCCGTCAACACGTTCGACAACCTCCAAGTGCCATATGAGCAGCTCCAGCCTACCAAGACTTTCTCATGAGTGACCGACGGTTCCACCACACCGATAGGGCAGGTCTGCTTGCCTGTCACCTTTGGAGAGCGCAAGAACTACCGCACCGAGCTCATCGACTTCGACGTCGTGCACATCCGCCTGCCGTACAACGCCATCCTCGGGTATCTGGCCCTGGCCAAGTTCATGGCAGTCACCCATCATGGCTACAACGTCCTCAAGATGCCGGGGAGCGGTGGAATCATCACTGTCCCATGTGAAGAAAGAGATGTGGTGTGCTCCCTCGAGCGCGCCTTCCAAGCTGCAGCAATCAACGACCCCGAGAGCAGAAGCGAGGGCCCTCGGGAGGCCATCCCCAAGAAGAAGCAGCTGCGTCATGCAAGACCTCAGGAGGATGGCTTCGCAGCTGGAGCCTCGTTAGGATCAGCGCCTCCCTCTGTCGCATAGGAAGGCGCGCCCGGCGCCCTCCTCGGGCAGGGCTCGGGGGCTCTCTTCTGGAGGGCCTCAGACCTTGCCAACCTCACGAGGGAGGCGCTTGGGCACCACTTGGAGGCGTGTTTCGTGGCATGTTTCCCTCAGGAGAACACAGGGCAAGTAGTGCCCACCACTCAGGAGTTCATCACAAGACCACTCAGGAACTGTAAGACGCAAGAGCCATGCGCGGCGACAGCCGCTCACAAGGCACAACTCCCCATCCAGGCAAGGATGCCGGGCTGTGTGTCTGCATCGACGTCCCAGGGCTCAACATGGCCGCATCTCAGGATCGTTTCCGGCCTTCGCGTGTGGGCCGTTGCAAGGGCCCGCCACACAGCTACATTCGCATGCCATTCGGCTTGCCGAGCGTGGCGTCAGCCTATCAGCGCAGCATGCGGCTTGTCCTGGCGGCTGAGGATGCCAGGTACCACGCCGTCCTGGAAGAGATGCAGACGGTCTTCAGGGAACCTCCCGAGCCCCCAGAGCCTCCCGAGGCTCAGGGCCTTGGTGGTTCGTGAGGAGCCACTCCTTCAACGCACACCTTCAGCTGCACCAACTCTACCTCGTCTACAGAACCAGGTGACATCTTCCAAGCTCGTTTAGCTGGGAGCGCCCCTCGGGCTGCATTATTCACAGGCCGCATGGGTCCGTCCCTGTGGCATGTACCCCTTTTGCTTATGTCTTTAGCTTACCTTGCTGGGGGCGCCCCTCGGGCTGCATTATCGCCAAGCCGCTCGGGCCGGACCCAGTGGCATGTATCTTCCTGCATTTACCCAAGCTGATCTGCTTTCCATGCTTAACCTGCCTACAGCTATCGCCTGCTCGATCATCGCCTCCCACGGGGCCTCCTCACAGGCACGGTGCTGGTGCATGGGTCCGTCCCTTCCACACCGACAAATCTGAGCGGTCGAGCTCTGCCACGCGGCACGCCCCGCGCACGTCACCTCACCAGGCCCTTAGTGCCTTCACTTCATCCAGAGCAACCAGTGGCAGGCAGGCAGCTATAACGGCAAACCGTGTTTCTTCTTGTGCCTGTTCACAGGGATCCTATGGGGAGGATAGCAGGCGGCACCGCGAATCTCCTTTTTCTCGTGCAATTCGCTTGCGCATTAAAGGGGGGCTCCTGAGCATCGCGATTCAGGAGCGCTTACTGGCTCTCCAGCCCTCACCCCCTGGCCTTGACCACGGCATGGCGACCTGGCATACCAGCGGCGGCTGAGCTCCCTCGAGGGCCGGGACCTGAGGACGTAGAGCACTAAGGAGAGCATGGGGGGAGGGAGCTCGTATGGGCCAACCTAGCTATACCGCACAAGTTGGCGCGCAGTCCTAGCGCACCATCAGGAATCGCCGTGAAGTCAACAAGATAAGTCCCGCTCTCGGATTGGCTAAATGTTGGGGCCTAATGGTCACCCTCGCCTTGCCGCAACCCCGTTGCGGTCACGTCAACTCCCTTTCTTGCCTTACCATGGCTGCTTGAGCGCTAAGGGGGACCTCCTGAGCATCGCGCCTCAGGGGATCTTACTGGACCTCGAGCCGCACACCTCCTGGCCTTGACCATGGCACGCGACCTGGCATACCAGCGACGGCTGTAGCCTGCCTGGCGACTGGGACCTGTCAGCGTAGAGCAACAAGCTATCGCGAGGAAAGAAAGGGGGACCGATCCTTAAAGGGACACGCATTCACCAAATTTTCATAACAGGGAAGATGAGCGCAAAAGACATTACAGACCCTTACATGCCCCCACGGGGTACTTCGTGATTCTTCGTAGGGAACAAAAGCTAAAACTAAGGGGGATCCTATCTACACCCTCGCCTGGCGGACACCATCATCAATAGTGGGCCACGGGAGGCCGGCGCCAACCCCATCCAGATCAGCGGCGGCGACGGCCGGACGCCGTAGCTCTACTCTGAGCACGGCGAGAGCTTGGCAGCATGTAGCTGTCGTCGCTTGTCTTCGGGGTCTCGTAGAGCACAGGAGAGCCGATGGACTCCCAAGGGCTGCTGCTGCTGGAGTGGCCGCGAGCGGAGCGCGTGTCAGCCTGTCGCTCCTCTCCGGAGCAGCACTCCAGGGGGCGGCCCTCCGCATCAAAGACTTTGAAGAAGAGCGTGAAGGCTCCGTCGAACTCAAAGTGGATCGCGAGGGCGACCCTCGCACGGCAGACCCGCGCGACCTCACCCCAGCCGCGAGTCATGAAGATCTTGCCGGAGGGGACCGCTTCGATCTCTGCTCCGGTCACCGGAGCGCTGCAGTCGGCGTGCTGCAACCAGAGCTCGAGAGGCCCCCTCGGCGGCATCATGTCGGAGAAGAACCGCGGGAAGCGAATCCAAGACCTTGGAGGCATCAGCGCCCACAGAACAAGCTCGCGCGAGGAATCCGTAGATTGGATTCCAGGGGCGACAGCGCGTGTTGCCGTGGCGCGGCGACCGCGAGCTTGGCGCAGGTGGCGCCGTTCGTCGCTCCGTCCTCTTGAGCCCTCGGCTCGGGCATACAAGGGTAGCGGATACCCTGGAGGAGGCCGCTCGCACCAAGGCCTCGTCACCACCTGCATCGCCGCTTCATCACGGCGGTGGACCGACCTCTTCTTCGGCGGAAGCGGCCCCGGATCATCGCGCGGGGCCTTTCCCTTCTCTTCGGCGGAGAACCTTCTGATAGGCGCCATTGTTGTTAGCAGTGGAGCAAGGAGGAAGAAGCAAGCAAGCGAGGAAGAGATGGGCGACGGGGGCTCCGCCCCCTCCCCATTTATAGCAAGAGAAGGCCAACCGGCACCTCCCACGATCGCAGGTAATGATGGTTTTCCTTGCATGTCGTAGGGACATGTCAAGTCGAGCGGTTGCCGAGGCAGCGTGGGGAAGCGGAGACGCCCACGTCCAATCAACCAACACGCATCAACCGAGGCCGCAGGCTTTTGGGGCCCGCGGCGCTCCGTACTTGACCCTTGGCTTTGCTGCGAAGCCAAGCCCGAGCGCACCTTGGGCCCGGGGGCTACTGTTGGCGTTCTGGGAATGGGGGTCCCTAGACTTGCCTGCCTGCGGCCCACGGCGTGGCTAAGCCAGCGGGCCGTACGACCCATCTTCATCAACAAGGCATCCAAGACCCTCGTGAGGGGCCAAGCCTCGCGAGGCGGACGACGTAAGACCTCCTCAGGAGTGGCCTAGTCAGGCAGGCTCACGAGGAGCGCAGATATCAAGGCGGGGCAAACCTCACGAGGCTCTTGTGACGTGAGCCATGATGATCAGCACCAGGCGGGCGCCAGCGCGTGCAGCGTCCTTGTTTCCTCTTTTGTGCTAAGGAGGCCGGCGTGGGCGAGGAGTACCGAGGCATCAGGCAAAGGTTGCCATATCGGTGCAACGAGACCAAGACCGGAAGGACGGCAAGACGGGGGTCATCGTGGAGCCCAAGACGACGTCACAACCAGAGCTTTTCGTAGGCGAAGACCACTTTTGTCAGGATAGCTTGTACTAGCTGCCCCCTTCAAATTTGCCCGCCGTTGTTGGCTCCCTTCCTTCTCAATATTTGGGAAGAGGACCAGGGCCTATATAAGTAGACCTAGCCACCACAGTAGGGGGGATCAAGCGGTTCACCCAGCCCTCACCCGCTAAGTTCACCAAGCACAAGAACACCTCAACCTCAGGAGGCTGTTCTTCCCTTTGTACTGTTCATCATCAGCCCAAGAGGCAATCCACCACCACCACACTGGAGTATGGTATTACACCACAATAGTGGCCCGAACCAGTATAAATCTCGTGTGTTTCTGTGTTGTGAGTTCGTCGAGTTCGTCCGCGATATCTTAGCGAGCTAGGGCGTAGATCAGTAGGAGGGAAAGACTTCGCGCGCACCCCAGTGTTCGAACCTTAAGGGTTTGCCGGAGCCCCACATCCGACAGAAGGCGCCAATGAACTCATGGCACAGGTCAGCCCATGTCGAAATGGAGTTCTCCGATAGGTCCATCAGCCAAGACCTCACATTGTACTTGAGTGCCAAAGGGAAGTAGTTGGCGAACACCTTCTCATTCCCCCGGCAGCCTGAACAGCGATGGTGTAGATGCTCAAGAACTCTGCCGGGTTCAGCCTCCCATCATACTTCTCAGGTATCTCTTGCCTGAACGTTCGAGCGGATGGCCAACGGACGTGCCGCAGCTCACGAGTAAAGGTACGGCACCCAACCTCGAAAGGCAGGCACCCGCCATCCTCGAGCACAAGCTCATCGACGTCGGGGCCATCGCACCCATTGGTCCGACAGTGGTCGTCGCGGCGTCGCTCGATGACGACGGGCGCGCCTCCCCTCCGCCTATCCTCCGGGGATTGTTGTTGGCCTTGACATGCTCGAGGGTCGGAAGAGGCCATCGAGACGTCATCGGGTTCTTGATTCCACGGCTCCCGCGCTGATTGTCGTGGTGGGGACTGCACAGTTGGGGTGGCCCCTTCCGTACGGCCAGCAGCGCAAGCCGCAGTCTTCGCCTTGGGAGGCGGCGGCGGGCTAGCTCGCTGTGAGCCCCCAGCCTCGGCGAAGCTAATCAGACGCTAAATGGTGGCTCTCCACTCATCCATCTGATCGGCTACCGGCGGGAACCTCCACAGCGGCTGGGCCCACGCCATGGCCTCTGTAGCTGTCGGCGTCCTGGGAATGGGGGTACCCCGACTTGCCTGCCTGTGGCCCAGGGCGTGGCTCAGTCAGCGGCCTGGTATGACCCATCTTCATCAACAACCACTCAAGACCCTCGCGAGGGGCTGAGCCTCGCGAGGCGGATGACGCCAAGACCTCCTCAGGGGCAGCTTGACTAGGCTGGCTCCCGAGGAGTGGAGATATCTATGCAAGGGGACACCTCACGAGGTGCGTGTGATGTGAGCCATGACGATCAAGGCCAGGCGGGCGCCAGCGGGCGCAGAGTACTAGTTGCTTCTTTGGTGCTAAAGGGGCAAGCACGGGTGAGGAGTCCCGAGGCATCAGGCAAAGGTTTCCATATCGGTGCAACAGGACCAAGACCAGAAGGACGACAGGACGGAGGTCACCGCAGAGCCCAAGACGGCGTCACCACCAGAGCCTTTGGCAGGCGAAGACCACCTTTTGCCAGGATAACTTGTACTAGTTGTATCCCTTCAAAATTGGCCGTTGTGGGATCCCTTCCCGCCTAATATTTGGGAAGAGGACCGGGGCGTCTATAAATAGGACTAGCCACCACCCTAGAGGAGGACGGATCATTCATATCATCCACACACATACAAAAGCTCCTCGAGCTCAAGAACACCCCTCCTCAGGAGGATGTTCTTCCCTTGTACTTGTTCATCCCTAGCCTGCAAGGCAATTCACCAGACCACACTGGAGTAGGGTATTACACCACCACGGTGGCATGAACTAGTATAGACCCTCGTGTCTCTTGTTCTTTGGGTTCGGTGAGCTAGGCCTTGAGATCGTTGTGCGAGTGAGCTAGAGTGGGAGAGAGATCTTCGTGCGCACCCAAGTGTTCGAACCTCAAGGGTTTGCCGGAACCCAGAATCTGACATTTGGCGCGCCAGGTAGGGGTGTGCTGAAGCCTTTCTCCTGTCAGTCGACCCATCGACACCCCAGGGTTCCAATGTCTGGCGACCCAAGGACCAACGCCGACCATTGGGCTGCTTGGCCCGTCAGGGTGGCGCCGTCCGCCCAGGAAGACCTCAACTCCGCACTCCAGGCGGCCTGAGCACCGCCGAACGCCGCAGGACATGGGCGGCGCGGATCGGCGCCCTCCACCCTCGCACCGCGGCGCGCACGGGCCGCCGCAAGATCCTCAAGCTACATGGTGGCAACGGCACCGCACACCCGACAGGAACAAGCGAACATGCGGGCCACGCTCGTAGTGGCGCGGGAGCTGCCGCGGTGCCGGCTGGCGGAGAGCGGCCGCGACGCGTTGCTGGAATGTGTTCCTGAGCTGTTGGACGCTGCATCCAGTGGTACGCCGCCTTTCTGCTCCCCACTTATATCTCAAGTTGTGGCCAGATCGCACGGTGGGCCTCGTCGCACCCGCGTACTCCCAGGCGCACCAGGAGGGCTCATCGGCGTGAGCACGATCGATGGTGTCGAACATCTGGCCGCGCTTGTGCTTCCCCTGGGTGGCGTAGGTACGGGCGTTGCTCCTCGCGGTCCCAACGGGGCGCCACCCTACAACAACCAGGGGAGCATGCTAGGCCCGGCGGCGTGGGGCACAGGGCGTCTCGGTGGGGGTTCCGGAGCGGCGGCTCCAGAAGCCTATGTGCCCCGCATGGTGGATCAAGAGTACATGCTGGAAGATGACCCCTGCTTGTTCCTCAAGCCAGGCTGGGAGGAAGATGTCGGATTTTGGGTTCTGGCAAAACCCTTGAGGTTCGAGCACTGGGGTGCACACGAAGATCTCTCCTCTCCCACGCTCTTGCACTCCACAATCTCACTGACTATCTCTTCGAACCCAAGTACACGAGGACACAAGATTTATACTGGTTCGGGCCACCGTTGTGGTGTAATACCCTACTCCAGTGTGGTGCCGGTGGATTGCCTCTTGGGCTGAGGATGAACAGTACAAGGGAAGAACAGCCTCCTCAGGAGAGGTGTTCTTGTGCTAGGTGAGCTGGTGTGTGGGTAAGGATTCGATCCCAGATCAGTTGACTCCTATGATGGTGGCTAGCCATATTTATAGAGGCCCTGGTCCTCTTCGCAAATATTGAGCGGGAGGGGATGCCACAATGGCCGAGTTTGAAGGGGGACAGCTAGTACAAGCTATCCTGACAAAAGTAGTCTTCGCCTGCCAACGGCTATGGTGGTGACGCCGTTTTGGGCTCCACGGTGACGTCCATCCTGCCGTCCTGCTGGTCTCGGTCTCGCTGCACCGATATGGAAACCTTTGCCTGATGCCTCAGTACTCTTCGCCTGCGCTTGCCTCTTTAGCACCAAAGAGGAAACAAGGACACTGTGCGCGCTGGCGCCCGCCTGGCGCCTGCCTGGCCTTGGTCGTCATGGCTCACGTCATGAGAACTTCGCGAGGTTTGCCTTGCCTTGATCTTTCCGCCCCTCGCGAGCCTGCTTGGTGAGGCCGCTCCCGAGGAGGTCTTGCGTCGTCCGCGTCGCGAGACTTGGCCCCTCGCGAGGGTCTCGAATGCTTGCTGGTGAAGTTGGGCCATACGGGCCCTCTTGTGGAGCCACGCCGTGGGCCGCAGGGAGGCAAGTCTGGGGACCCCCGTTCCCAGAATGCCGATAGTAGCCCCCGGGCACAAGGCGCGCTCGGACTTGGCTTCGAGGCAAAACCAAAGGGCAACTGCGGAGCACCACGGTCCCCAACAGCCCGCGGCCTTGGTCGATGCGTGGTGGTTGATTGGACGTGGGCGTCTCCGCTTGCCCACGCTGCCTCGGCAACTGCCCGACTTGACGAGTCCCTGCTGCATGCAAGGAAGAAACCATCATTACCTGTGATCGTGGGGGGTGCTGGTTGGCCTTCTCCTACTATAAATGGGGAGGGGGGCAGAGCCTCCGTCGCGCATCTCTTCCCATTCCGCTTGCTTCTCCCCCTTTGCTCCATTGCCAGTAGCAACACCGATTGCGCGGTCGAAGAGGTTCTCTGCCGCGGAGAAGGGGAAGGCCCGCCTGGAGGGGCCCGGTTGGCCGCCGCCCAAGAGGGGGCACGGTCGCCCCCGCAAGCACACCGTGACCCCTGCCGTGGCCCCTCGCGGCCGCGCCGGTGCCTCTTCGCGTGGTGGGGGTCGCCCCGGTTGTGGCATCCCTGTCAGTGAAGGGAGGCGCGCCGTGGTCGCGCGGCCTCCCCGGCCGCGCTTCCACTCGGCAGAGGCGCTGCCGGAGTTCGTCGTGTGGTCGGAGAACCCGGTCGGGAACTGGCTTCAGCTCCCACGCTTCTTCGCCGACAAGCTGCCGGCCGCAGGTCCAGGCGGGTGATACGTCTCCATTGTATCTACTTTTCCAAACACTTTTGCCCTTGTTTTGGACTCTAACTTGCATGATTCGAATGGAACTAACCCGGACTGACGCTGTTTTCAGCAGAATTGCCATGGTGTTATTTATGTGCAGAAACAAAAGTTCTCGGAATGACCTGAAACTTCACGGAGATTATTTTTGGAAATAATAAAAAATACTGGCGAAAGAATCAAGGCCAGGGGGCCCACACCCTTGCCACAAGGGTGGGGGGTGCGCCTGCCCCCCTGGGCGCACCCCCTGCCTCGTGGGCCCCCTAGAGCTCCACCGACCTCAACTCCAACTCCATATATTCGTGTTCGGGGAGAAAAAAAGCGGAGAGAAAGATTCATCGCGTTTTACGATACGGAGCCGCCGCCAAGCCCTAAACTCTCTCGGGAGGGCTGATGTGGAGTCCGTTCGGGGCTTCGGAGAGGGGAATCCGTCGCCGTCATCATCATCAACCATCCTCCATCACCAATTTCATGATGCTCACCACCGTGCGTGAGTAATTCCATCGTAGGCTTGCTAGACGGTGATGGGTTGGATGAGATTTATCATGTAATCGAGTTAGTTTTGTTAGGGTTTGATCCCTAGTATCCACTATGTTCTGAGATTGATGTTGCTATGACTTTGCTATGCTTAATACTTGTCACTAGGGCACGAGTGCCATGATTTCAGATCTGAACCTATTATGTTTTCATGAATATATGTGAGTTCTTGATCCTATCTTGCAAGTCTGTAGTCACCTACTATGTGTTATGATCCGGCAACCCCGAAGTGACAATAATCGGGACCACTCCCGGTGATGACCGTAGTTTGAGGAGTTCATGTATTCACTATGTGTTAATGCTTTGGTCTGGTACTCTATTAAAAGGAGGCCTTAATATCCCTTAGTTTCCATTAGGACCCCGCTGCCACGGGAGGGTAGGACAAAAGATGTCATGCAAGTTCCTTTCCATAAGCACGTATGACTATATTCGGAATACATGCCTACATTACATCGATGAATTGGAGCTAGTTCTGTGTCACCCTATGTTATGAATGTTACATGATGAACCGCATCCGGCATAACTCTCCATCACCGATCCAATGCCTACGAGTTTTTCACATATTGTTCTCCGCTTATTTACTTTTCCGTTGCTACTGTTACAATCACTACAAAACCCAAAAATATTACTTTTGCTACCGTTACCGTTACTTCCATACTACTTTGCTACTAAATACTTTGCTGCAGATACTAAGTTATCCAGGTGTGGTTGAATTGACAACTCAATTGCTAATACTCGAGAATATTCTTTGGCTCCCCTTGTGTCGAACCAATAAATTTGGGTTGAATACTCTACCCTCGAAAACTGTTGCGATCCCCTATACTCGTGGGTTATCAAGACTATTTTCTGGCGCCGTTGCTGGGGAGCATAGCTCTATTCTTTGAGTCACTTGGGATTTATATCTGCTGGTCACTATGACGAACTTGAAAGACGAGAAAACAAAAATCTATCCCTCAACTACGAGGGGAGGTAAGGAACTGCCATCTAGCTCTCCACTTGATTCACCTTCTGTTTTGAGTAAGCTTGCGACACCTAAACCTGCTTTCTGCTATTAATTCTGATATGTCGCATGTTATTGATGATGCCACTTCTGCTATGCACGATACTTATGATGAAACTACTTCTATGCTTGATATTACTGTGCCACTTGGTGAATTTCTTGATGAACAACTTGCTAGGGCTAGAGAGAATGAAATTATTGAAACTGATAATATTGATGAAAGTGATGATGAAGACTCTCCCAATAAATATGAATTGCCTGTTGTGCCTGAGGGCTATGTTATGGATGAAGAAACTACTAGAGACTTTCTTGCTTGCAATGATAGAAGTGATCTTAAGGAATTAATAGCTAAGCTGAAACGAAAAACTCTGAATGCTAGAATGAAATATGATCCTGCTTATGCTACCTCACCTATCTTTGTTACTGATAAGGATTTGGAATTCTCCGTGGATCCTGATATAATTACTTTGGTTGAATCTGATCCTTTCTATGGCTATGAATCTGAAACTGTTGTGGCACATCTTACTAAATTAAATGATATAGCCACCCTGTTCACTAATGATGAGAGAACTCGCTACTTTTATATCCTTAAAATATTTCTGTTCTCATTAAAGGGTGATGCTAAGATATAGTTTAATTCTCTTGATCCTGGTTGTGTGCGTAGTCCCCAGGATATGATTTATTATTTCTCTGCTAAATATTTCCTTGCTCGTAAGAAACAAGCTGCTTTAAGGGAAATATATAATTTTGTGCAAATTGAAGAAGAGAGTCTCCCACAAGCTTGGGGGAGGCTTCTCCAATTACTTAATTCTTTGCCTGATCATCCTCTCAAGAAAAATGAAATACTTGATATCTTTTATAATGGACTAACCGATGCTTCCATAGACGACTTGGATAGTTGTGCTGGTTGAGTTTTCAGGGAAAGAACACCGGATAAAGCTGAAATTCTATTGAATAATATGTTGACTAATGAAAATAATTGGACACTTCCTGAGCCAACTCCTGAGCCTATTCCTAAACCAACTCCGAAGAAAAGGGGTGTTCTATTTCTCAGTCCTAAAGATATGCAAGAGGCAAAGAAATCTATGAAAGCGAAAGGTATAAAAGCTAAAGATGTTAAGAATTTACCTCCTATTGAAGAAATACATGGTCTTAATTTACCGCCTGTTGAAGAAATACATGGTTTTAATCCATCACCTATTGAAGAAACACATGGTCTTGATAACCCGACACAGGTTGTAAAGGTAAATTCTCTCTATAGATTTGATGAAGGTGATATTCCTTGTTATAAGTCTACTAGCCAGTGCTTAGATGAGTTTGATAATTTTATTGTCAAACAAGAAAACATTAATGCTTATATTGGTAGACAATAAAAAAAAATGCTTATATGATTGAACACTTGGGTGATTATATGTCTAGAGTTAAAGGTGAACTTAAACTTATTAGTAAACATGCTTCTATGGTTACCACTCAAGTAGAACAAGTACTTAAAGCTCACAATGATTTGCTCAATGAATTGAATAGTAATAATACTAATTTTGCTGTTAGAGTGGCTACTAGAACTGGTAAAATGACTCAGGAACCTTTGTATCCTGAAGGCCATCCTAAGAGAATTGAGCAGGATTCTCAGAGAAATAATATTGATGCACCTAGTCCTTCTAAAAAGAAGAAAAAGAAAAATGATAGGACTTTGCATGCTTCTAGTGAACATATTGCTGAAACACCTGAGAATCCTAATGATATTTCTATTTCTGATGCTGAAACACAATCTGGTAATGAACATGAACCTAGTGATAATGCTAATGATGATGTTCATGTTGACACTCAACCTAGCAATGACAATGATGTAGAAATTGAACCTGCTGTTGATCTTCATAACCCACAATCAAAGAATCAACATTATGATAAGAGAGACTTTGTTGCTAGGAAACACGGTAAGGAAAGAGAACCATGGGTTCAGAAACCCATGCCTTTTCCTCCCAAACCATCCAAGAAAAAGGATGATGAGGATTTCGAGCGCTTTGCTGAAATGATTAGACCTATCCTCTTGCGTATGCGTTTGACTGATATGCTCAAAATGAATCCTCAAGCTAAGTATACGAAAGAAATTGTTACTAATAAAAGAAAGATACCGGAAGCTGAAATTTCCACCATGCTTGCTAATTATACTTTCAAGGGTGGAATACCAAAGAAACTTGGAGATCCAGGAGTACCAACTATACCATGCTCCATTAAAAGAAACTATGTTAGAACTGCTTTATGTGATCTTGGAGCTGGTGTTAGTGTTATGCCTCTCTCTTTATATCGTAGACTTCATTTGAATAAGTTGACACCTACTGAAAGATCTTTGCAAATGGCTGATAAATCAACTGCTATACCTGTCGGTATTTGTGAGGATGTGCCTATAGTGGTTGCAAACGTTACTATTTTAATGGACTTTGTTATTCTTGATATTCCCGAGGACGATAGTATGTCTATTATTCTTGGAAGACCTTTTTTGAATACTGCAGGGGCTGTTATTGATTGCAACAAAGGCAATGTCACTTTTCATGTTAATGGCAATGAGCATACGGTACACTTTCCGAGGAAACAACCTCAAGTCCACAGTATCAATTCTATTGGAAAAATTTCATCGATTATTTTTGGAGGTTTTGAATTTCCTCTACCTACTGTCAAAAAGAGATATGATATTCTTATTATTGGGGATGTGCATATCCCCGTTGAGGTAACATAGTGTTATTCGAAATTTCTTCGGTTCCATGTTATTCGGAATGAGTTTGTTAACAAGACATGATCAACCTTGTTAGTGGATTCCTTTTGATGAGCATGAGATGGATTAAGTTAGAAGGCACAACCTTATGTACACCCTCCTTTTACTTTCTGTTATTTAGTTGAAATAAAGTAAAAATAGTATATTCTATCAGTTTTCTGAATTATCCATGCAATATAAAAATACCCCAAAAATAAAAGTTCTCCAAATGCCCTGAAATTGAAATATGATTTTTTTCTGGAATATTTGAGAATATCTGGCACTGAGAACACAGCAGGGGGAGCAAGCACCTGGGCACGAGGGTCCAGGGCGCGCCCACCCCCTGGGCGCGCCCCCCTGCCTCATGGGCCCATGGTGGCTCCCCTCCACTTATTCCTGCACCCACACACTTCTTCTTCCTCCCAAAAAAATCACCATCCAGCTCAAGCACGAGTTCTAGCTCATTTTGGTGCGATTTTCGATCTCCTTGCTCAAAGCACCTCTCACAAAACTGCTTTGGGGGATAGTTCCTTGGTATGTGACTCCTCCATTGGTCCAATTAGTTTTTGTTCTAGTGCTTTATTCATTGCAAATTTGTGTTGCATAGGTGACCATGTTCTTGAGCTTGCATGTCAAATTTATATGGTTCCAAGTAGTTCTAATGCATGATATAGGCTCTAGGCACTTGTGGGAGTAGTTGCTATCAATTTTGTTGAGTTTGGTTCACTTTTATTTGAAGTTACAAAAAGTTTCAAAAAATGATGAAGAGATTTTTGAGGGGCTCTTCGAGCCGAAGCTCGAAGGATAAGCAAAGTGAAGAAGAAGAGAGGCCCAAATATAATCTGCCTCGCACCGCGGAGGTTCGGCCGTGTGAATGGCCTTGTGATGATTTCTTGAGAGCAGCCAGGATTTATGATGATTTTTATGAGTTGGCTGAGAATGCAGGCCTCACCAACTTCCTCCGCGACCAACGCGAACAGTATCTCTTACTCACCAATACCTTTGTGCAAAATTTTCATTTCCATTCTAGGAGGTCACCACCTACAGTGGATTTCCATTTATATGATGAGTATAAGGAGATGATCCTTCGTGAATTCTGTGAGGTTTGCAAGTTACCTTTTCCGGGTTTCATAGAGGAACCACGTAGTAACGATGTGGAGGGGTTTATTGATACAATTGCTGTAGGGGAAATGAGGAAGGTTTCCGACGCACGAAACACTAGCATACATTTTCCTGCTCTACGTTACTTTGCTATATTTGCTAGTCGATGCTTAATTGGTCGCGGAAACTGTGGAAACCTGAGTGTCCCTGATATTATTATTTTGTGCCATGCCTTGTTTCGTGATGATACATTTAGTATGGGCGCTATTGTTGCAAAGCGGTTAAATCTTAACCGTACTAAGGGCCCCATCTTGGGAGGCATCTTCGCCTCACGCCTCGCTGCATATTATAACATACCTATTAGGCATTATGAGAAAGAAGAAAAACTGCTGCCTTCTGTTTATCTAGATTATAAGAGTATGGTAGCACATGATTTTATTGTTAAGAATAGGGAAAGGGCGCTTAAATAACAAACTGCAGAAGGAGTAAAGCACTAGAAGTGAACCAAACTGCGCTTAAAATCTCTTCATCATTTTTTGAAATTTTTAGTAACTTCAAATAAAAGTGAACCAAACTCAACAAAATTGATAGCAACTACTCCCACAAGTGCCTAGAGCCTATATCATGCATTCGAACTACTTGGAACCATATAAATTTGACATGCAAGCTCAAGAACATGGTCACCTATGCAACACAAATTTGCAATGAGTAAAGCACTAGAACAAAAACTAATTGGACCAATGGAGGAGTCACATACCAAGGAACAATCCCCCAAAGCAGTTTTGTGAGAGGTGCTTTGAGCAAGGAGATCGAAAATCGCACCAAAATGAGCTAGAACTCGTGCTTGAGCTGGATGGTGATTTTTTTGGGAAGAAGAAGAAGTGTGTGGGTGCAGGAATAAGTGGAGGGGAGCCACCATGGGCCCATGAGGCAGGGGGCGCGCCCTGGACCCTCGTGCCCAGGTGCTTGCTCCCCCTGCTGTTTTCTCAGTGCCAGATATTCTCAAATATTCCAGAAAAAAATCATATTTCAATTTCAGGGCATTTGGAGAACTTTTATTTTCGGGGTATTTTTATATTGCATGGATAATTCAGAAAACTGACAGAAAATACTATTTTTACTTTATTTCAACTAAATAACAGAAATTAAAAGGAGGGTACATAAGGTTGTGCCTTCTAACTTAATCCATCTCATGCTCATCAAAAGGAATCCACTAACAAGGTTGATCAAGTCTTGTTAACAAACTCATTCCGAATAACATGGAACCGGAGAAATTTTGAATAACACTATGTTACCTCAACGGGGATATGCACATCCCCAATAATAAGAATATCATATCTCTTTTTGAAAGTAGGTAGAAGAAATTCAAAACCTCCAAAAATATTCGATGAAATTTTTCCAATAGAATTGATACTGTGGACTTGAGGTTGTTTCCTCGGAAAGTTTACCGTATGCTCATTGCCATTAACATGAAAAGTGACATTGCCTTTGTTGCAATCAATAACAGCCCCTGAAGTATTCAAAAAAGGTCTTCCAAGAATAATAGACATACTATCATCCTCGGGAATATCAAGAATAACAAAGTCCATTAAAATAGTAACGTTTGCAACCACTACAGGCACATCCTCACAAATAGCGATAGGTATAGCAGTTGATTTATCAGCCATTTGCAAAGATCTTTCAGTAGGTGTCAACTTATTCAAATCAAGTCTACGATATAAAGAGAGAGGCATAACACTAACACCATCTCCAAGATCACATAAAGCAGTTCTAACATAGTTTCTTTTATTTTTTGCAGTCTCAAAAAGGGCTAGCGAGATACCATCTTGTTATATCATATCATGATTGTTTTGAGAAAGTGTTGTCATTCGAGATTTATTATTATTGCTCGCTAGTTGATTATGCCATTGATATGAGTAAACATGAGGCCTAAGAGTTATTGTGAATATGGTTAGTTATAATCTTTGCTGAAAACTTGAATGCTGGCTTTACATATTTACAACAATAAGAGCAAACAGAGTTTGTAAAAGTTTTTCTTTATCACTTTCAGTTTATGAACTAAATTGCTTGAGGACAAGCAAAGGTTTAAGCTTGGGGGAGTTGATACGTCTTCGTTGTATCTACTTTTCCAAACACTTTTGCCCTTGTTTTGGATTCTAACTTGCATGATTTGAATGGAGCTAACCTGGACTGACGCTGTTTTCAGCAGAATTGCCATGGTGTTATTTATATGCAGAAACAAAAGTTCTCGGAATGACCTAAAACTTCACGGAGATTATTTTTGGAAATAATAAAAACTTGCCACGAGGGTGGGAGCTAGTTCTATGTCACCCTATGTTATGACTGTTACATGATGAACCGCATCCGGCATAATTCTCCATCACCGATCCAATGCCTACGAGCTTTTCACATATTGTTCTCCGCTTATTTACTTTTCCGTTGCTACTGTTACAATCACTACAAAACCCAAAAATATTACTTTTGCTACCGTTACCGTTACTTCCATACTACTTTGCTACTAAATACTTTGCTGCAGATACTAAGTTATCCAGGTGTGGTTGAATTGACATCTCAATTGCTAATACTCAAGAATATTCTTTGGCTCCCCTTGTGTCGAATCAATAAATTTGGGTTGAATACGCTACCCTCGAAAACTGTTGCGATCCCCTATACTTGTGGGTTATCAGCGGGCTCTGACTGCAGGCAGACGGCTGCAGCAGCAGAGCTTCCTGGGTCACAGTCGAGGTTTCCGTCGCGGGCAACACAACCCTAGCCCGCGGCTGGCAGACGTTTGCCCGTGCGCGTGGCCTGGGCGGGCGATGCACCCTCCACTTCAAGTACGACGGCACGCGACCCTCTACGTGAGGGTGTTTGCGGAAGATGGTCGCCGCGTCGGGTGTTGTCTCGAGGTCGACGATGACGACGAGGTGCTCAGCCTTGGCGATGGTCGTGACGAGGATGGAGGCGAACCTGCCCCTGGTGCCGACCGCGTCTCGTCCAGCTACGGAGGCTCTTTCTCCGGCGACAGCTCCAGCAGCGGTGGTTATGACGACCCGCCGCGCCCGCTTCGAGGGTGGCAGCGGGTCTTCTCGTCGCCGCGCTTCCGTGAAGCGCGAGGAGGGGTCTGGCTGAGCTCGGGGCGACGCCAGGGACCTGTCCTTTCGGGCCGCTGTGGGGGTGCAGCTACTTTTGTTTCGTTCTTCCTTTCCTTCTTGCATCAAGAGAGAGACAAGTATGGGGCCCCAGGGGGGCGTGCATCAAAACTATGATTTCCCAGTTATTGTGCTTATGTTTATCATTCCTGGATTGTGTCGTAGCATCATTGTTTCCGTAGAAATAACTTAGCTTGTCGTGCTCGATGTAGCTTCCACCTCGCGAGGTGCTTGCTTCCCAATGCCTGGCGAGGTCTCCTTGGCCTGGTAGGCGCCTAGGAACTGCGAAAAATTCGTTAGGAGGCTTGTCATTTTCCCGAGCCTTGGTCGCGGGCGCCGATGGCTATGACTCAGCGCTTTGTATCGCGGTACCTGTGGGGCACAGACAGAGAGAGGTGCGCCAGCTAGCGGGCTCGAACGAGGGTGCCTCGCGAAAAGCAGAAACAAGAAAAACGCTCATGAGGGCACCTGTCTAGCCCCCTCGCGAGGTATGCGAGAGAGAGTACATGCTAAACTGAAAGAGGAAACAGAGGCAGAAGTCAAGGGAACCAAACCAACAAAGAACTCCAGAAGCAAACTTCAAATAGAGAGGGGCGAGCCAACTACGGAAAGCAAATGAAAAGCTGCGTCCGGCTCCTAATCTAGTCTTCATGTCTTCTCACCAGCGCGGAGCTAAGTGCTGCCACTAGGACGTGGTAGGGAGCCCCAGAGGCCAGAGGGCGGCACTTCTGAGACTCCGGGGCGTGTACATCCCCACTCATTATTACGTGAGAGTGTCACGAGTGGAGACCTTCACAGGCACTGTGCCTTCTTCATAGGCGCTGGGCCTTTCTTCATGGGTAGAACTTCTAGAGGTGCTGGATGTTCCAGGCGTTCTCGATGGGTACCCCGTCCTGCGTCTCCAGGCGCGCGGCGCCAGGCCTGGAGACGTGGGCGACCCTAAACGGGCCCTCCCACATGGGTGAGAGCTTATGCATCCCTTCCCTGGAGAGCACCTGCCTTAGGACGAGGTCGCCCACCTCGAGCGTCCTAGAACGGATGTTGCGGCGTGGTACCGCCGCAGTGCCTGCTGGTATCTTGCCGCTCGTAGCATGGCTTCACAGTGCCGTTCCTCCCCCAGCACAAGGTCCATCCCCTGCATGGCGTCCTGCTGCGCCTCATCGAACGCCAGGACCCGCGCGGAGCGATGTTTGATGTTGTGAGGGAGAACCGCTTCTGCTCCGTAGACGAGGAAGAATGGGGTCTCGCCCGTTGGCTTGGTGGCGGTGGTGCGGATGGACCACTGCACGGACTGGAGCTCATCGTGCCATCCCCTGCCGCAGGCCTCGAGCTTCTTCTTGAAGGTCCTGGTCTTGAGGCCCCTCAGGACCTCCGCGTTGGCGCGTTCGGCCTGACCATTGCTCCTGGGGTGCGCCACCGAAGCATAGCAGATCCGCGTTCCAAGGTTAGCACAATATGTCTTGAAGAGATTACTAGTGAACTGCGAGCCGTTATCGGTGATGATGCGGTTGGGGACCCCGAAACGGCTCACGATACCCTTGACGAACTTGACCGTGGAGCCAGCTGGGATGGGGCGGACGGCTTCCACCTCCGCCCACTTGGTGAACTTGTCGATGGCGACATAGAAGTAGCGGTAGCCCCCAGGCGCTCGAGGGAACGGGCCCAAGATATCCAGCCCCCAAACCGCGAATGGCCAAGAGAATGGGATGGTCTGGAGGCCCTGAGCTGGCTGACGAATCTGCTTGGCATGGAACTGGCAGGCCTCGCAGGCCTTTACTAGCTCAGTCGCGTCGTTGAGCGGCGTAGGCCAGTAGAATCAGCTGCGGAATACCTTGCCGGCGAGGGTTCGCGACGACGAGTGGTGCTCGCAGTCCCCGCCATGTATGTCAGCTGGCAGCTCCTTCCCCTGTTCCCTAGATATGCAACGCAGGGAAACGTGGCTTGTCAGGCCACACGTTCCATGTCCTCCTCTTCTTCCGGCAGCGTCCCTTGCGTCGGGTATTCCTTGAATTCCTTGATCCAGCACCCCTCCTAAGGTTCGAGCAATAAGAGCAAGCACACTCCCGAGGTCGGGCGCAGGCCGGGGCTCCTAAGGCAGGTGGCTGAGGGAGCTCCTCCCGAGGCAGCGCTGTTCTTGAGAGTGGCGGTGTTGCTGATGGTTTGAAGAGCCGCTCCTCAAAGACGCCAGGCTCTTGGGGTAGCCGCTTGGATGCTCTTCTGGTGATGTTGTCAGCTTCCTTGTTGGTGCCACGGGGCACATGCTGCAATTCCAGTCCCGAGAACTGTTTCTCCATCTTGCGCACCTCCACAAGGTATGCCTCCATGTGCTCGTCCTTCGGCTCATATACTTTGTTGGAGAAGTTGACGAGGAGCTGCGAGTCGCCCTTCATGGTGAGATGCCTCACCCCCAGGGCCACCGCAGCCCTAAGGCCAGCTATGAAGCCCTCGTACTCTGCTATGTTGTTGGAGACCTTCTCGCCCTGCTGGAAGCTGAGCTGCACGGCGTAGTAGAGCTTGTCCTAGGTGGGTGAGATAAGCACCGCTCCAGCCCCCGCGCCCTGGCGTGAGAACGCATCATCGAAGTACATAACCTAGCCGTCCGGCGCTTCGCTCCCTAGAGATAGGGATTGGTCCTCGCCTGCTTCGAGCTCTGGTGCGTCGGTCCATTCTGCCACAAAGTCTGCAAGCGCAGCCCCCTTGATGACCCTGGTCGTGCTTAACACCAAGTCAAATGCTCGCAGCTCGATGTTCCATTTAGCGACTCGCCCAGCAGCATTGGGGATCCTGAGCACTTTCTCCAGCGGGTAAGCCGAGAGAACCTTGATGGGATGGACCTGGAAGTAGTGGCGCAACTTGCGCGAGGCCACCAGGAGCGCGAGTAGGATCTTCTGAGGCATGGGGTATCGTGCCCTCGCATCCCGTAGCACTGTGCTGACGAAGTACACCGGGTGCTCGACGAGGGCGGGAGAGCTGACAGAGTCTTCGGCTTCTGGGGGCTGAGGTGTCTCTTCGGGGGCTTTGGCTGCATGGGCTTGGTGGTCTACCGAAGCAACTGCTGCTTCAGGAGCTTCGCCTTGGTGCCGCGCCGCTTCGTCTGGCCTAGTGGTTCCACTTGGCGGGCCCTTGATCTGGCGCTCTTCTCTGAGGGCCACCAGCGCTGCGCTGGCGGAATAAGGTGTGGCAGAGAGCTAGAGCACCAAGGGCTCGAGGGGTCGAGGAGCCACCATCACTAGCGGGATGGTTAGGTATCTCTTGAGGTCTTGAAACGCTTGGTCGGCCTCCGGAGTCCACTCGAACGTGCCATTTTTCTTCATCAGCTTGAAGAACGGCAGGGCACTCTCTCCCAACTTGGAGATAAAGCGCCCCAACGCACTCACACGACCGGCAAGCTTCTGCATCTCCTTGAGGGTCTGCGGTGGGCTCATGTCTTCGATTGCCTTGACCTTCTCTGGGTTCGCCTCGATCCCTCTGTGGGATACGAGGAAACCCAGCAGCTTGCCAGAAGGGACACCGAACACGCACTTCTCCGGGTTGAGCCGCAAGTTCACCTGGCGCAGGCTCGCGAAGGTCTCCTCCAGGTCTTGGATCAAAGTTCTCGCCTCCCGAGATTTCACCACAATGTCGTCGACATAGGCCTCCGCGTTTCTCCCGAGCTTCCGCCCTAAGGCGATGTGCATCAGCCGCTGGAAGGTCGCTCCCGCGTTGCGCAGTCCGAAAGGCATGCAAGTATAGCAGTACACCCCACACGGTGTCAGGAAGGCGGTCTTCTCCACATCTTCTACCGCCATCTTGATCTGGTGATAGCCTGAGAAAGCATCCAAGAAGCACAGCAAATCGCACTCGGCGGTGGAGTCGACGATCTGGTCAATGCGTGGAAGCGGGAAGGGATCTTGGGGGCAGCCCTTGTTGAGGTTGGTGAAGTCGACACACATGCGCTGCTTCTCGCCTTTCTTCGGCACAACAACGGGGTTTGCCAGCCACTCAGGGTACCGAACCTCGCGAATGGCACCCGCCGCCTCCAGCTTGTGGGTTTCTTGGACGATGAAGGCCTGCTTCTCCGTGGACTGACGTCTCGCCAGCTGCTTCACAGGGCGTACATTGGGGCACACCTTTAAGTGATGCTCAATCACCTCTCTCAGGATCCCCACCAGCTGTTTCGGTTCCCATGCGATCATCTCCTTCTTTGCGCGCAAGAACTTAACAAACGCTTCCTCTTGATCAGGGTCGAGGTCGGCACCTATAGTAAAGGTGGCTCCTGAGGACCCGTCTTCATCGACTGGCACCTGCTTGGTTTCTGCCTTGTCCTGGGTGAACAACTACTTCTTCTTGGTTGGTGCGGCTCCCTTGGCCTCGGAGGCGCCCGTGCCGGCGGGCTGCGCCGCCGCGGCGGTCTTGAAAGCAAGCTTGAGCGCCACCAGAGCCTCCTTGGTGCCCCCTCGACGGTGAGGACACCCTTGCTCCCAGGCATCTTCATGAGGTTGTAAGCCGGATGGGTTGCTGCCATAAACTGGGCCAGAGCTGGGTACCGAGGATGGCGTTGTACGGGAGGCAGATGCGGGCGATGTCGAAGTCGACCAGCTCGGTGCGGTAGTTGTCACGTGTGCCGAAGGTGACAAGAAGGTGGATTTGTCCCAGGGAGTGGGCGGTGCCGCCACCAACTCCTGAGAAAGGCTTGCTGAGGCGGAGCCGCTCGAGTGGTACGTGAAGCAGGATGAAGGCCTCGACGGAGAGCACGGTGAGGCCGGCGCCGCCGTCGATGAGGGTCTTGGTGACGGCCACGTTGCTGATGGTGGGCGTGCAAAGCATTGGGAGCATAACCGAGCCGGCGGTGGTGACTGGGTGGTCCCCTGAGTCGAAGGTGAGGTCGGCCTCAGGCGCTGCCCAGCCCGGGGGAGCCCCCTGGCGCGCGGAAATGGCGCCGATCTGGCAAAGGAATGGCTTGAAGTGACGGTCTGAGGGCGGCGCTTGCGAGCCACCGAGGAGGGCCGCAACAGTGTGGGGTGCCGGCGCCACAAAGTGCATAGTGAAGAGGTCGTGCAACTCCTTCCAAGGCGCCACGGGAGATCCTGGGAGGGTGAGCAGCCAGGCACGCGGTGTGCCCGCAAGGGCCATGGGAAGCCAGTTGGCCATGACCCAATCATTGCCCCTAGCTTTGAGGACGGCCTCCTCGTACGCCAGCTGGAAAACCACCGGATCCTCCACGTTGTTGTAGCACGGTGGCATCTCCGGCTTGAACTTGGGTGGCCAATGCACCTGTCGTAAGGCGGGGGCCAAGGCTCGGAGCCCCCTGACCCTGCCGCTGGCATCGGTCGCCGGAGCAGAAAGCGCTGTGCTCGCCATGGGGGCAGAGCGCGGTGGTCGGCGAAGAACTCCGGCGCACCCCTACCTGGCGCGCCAAATGTCGGATTTCGGGTTCCGGCAAAACCATTGAGGTTCGAACACTGGGGTGTGCACGAAGATCTCTCCTCTCCCACACTCTTGCACTCCACGATCTCACGGACTATCTCGTCGAACCCAAGAACACGAGGACACAAGATTTATACTGGTCCGGGCCACCGTTGTGGTGTAATACCCTATTCTAGTGTGGTGGTGGTGGATTGCCTCTTTGGCTGAGGATGAATAGTACAAGCAAAGAACGGCCTCCTGAGGAGAGGTGTTCTTGTGCTAGGTGAGCTGGTGTGTGGGTAAGGATTTGATCCGAGATCAGTTGCCTCCTACGATGGTGGCTAGCCCTATTTATAGAGGCCCTGGTCCTCTTCCCACATAATGAGCGGGAAGGGATGCCACAATGGCCGAGTTAGAAGGGGGACAGCTAGTACAAGCTATCCTGACAAAAGTATTCTTCGCCTGCCAAAGGCTCTGGTGGTGACGCCGTCTTGGGCTCCACGGTGACCTCCGTCCTGCCATCCTGCTGGTCTCGGTCTCGTTGCACCGATATGGAAACCTTTGCCTGATGCCTCGGTACTCTTCGCCTGCGCTTGCCTCTTTAGCACCAAAGAGGAAACAAGGACACTTTGCGCACCGGCGCCCACCTGGCGCCTGCCTGGCCTTGGTCGTCATGGCTCACATCATGAGAACTTTGCGAGGTTTGCCTTGCCTTGATCACTCCGCCCCTCGCGAGCCTGCCTGGTGAGGCCGCTCTCGAGGAGGTCTTGCGTCGGCCGCCTCGCGAGACTTGGCCCCTCGCAAGGGTCTCGAATGCTTGCTTGTGAAGTTGGGCCGTACGGGCCCGCTTATGGAGCCACGCCATGGGCCGCAGGCAAGCAAGTCTGGGGACCCCCGTTCCCAGAACACCGACAGAAAAGGTGCTGGAAGTTGAGGCCTTCCATGATCCACCCAGGAGTCTTGCCGACCCCGCCAACGACAACAACCGCAGGGTACCACTAATATCTTAGGAGCAGGCTTACGCTAACCATGGATCGCTGGTGGACCAGGCTACAGCGGTGGATGGCGACCCCAGCACAGCAGCCCCACCCCAACCGGGGATAGCGCACTGGGGGCTGCACGGGAGGGGTCTGGAGAAAGGCCCTCCCCCGTGCCACACGGAGCAAGGCGTCGTCCGGAGGTAGGTCCTCTGCCGGGGAGGCGCCGGCGAGCCCTCCCCGGCAAAGGGCCCGTGGTCGCCGAGGGCGCCGCCAGCATCCCGTTTGCCCCTTGGCACCGTCCTGGTTTTTGGACGCCCCAACGATGGTCGAGGGCAGCGCAGGGCGGGGCCCTCGTCTCGCAATATGAAGCAAGGCTCACGCCTATGAAGGTCTCCGCCCGTGACACTCTCATGTAATAATGAGTGGGGCTGTACACGCCCCGGAGTCTCCGAAGAGCCGCCCTCGGGCCTCGGGGGCTCCCACCCATGTCCTGGTGGAAGCACCATGCTCCACGCTGGACGTCGAGACTGTCCCCCAATGACTATGGTCACAGCCAGTGAAAGCACTTAGCTCCGCGCTGGTGAGAAGACAAGAAGACTAGCTTGGTGCCGGACGCGGCCATTTGCTTTCAACCTCTTTTCTGTAGCTCGATTTGTCGCTTTTTGGATTTGAACTGGAAGTCGTATTTTCATTAGCAAGCATGGTTGCATCCTTTCTCATTCGTGTTGATTTCTGAGTTTTCTGGATTCTGTGTCTTGCTTTGAGGCCTGCGCCTGCTACCCCTCCCCTTGCGAGCACCTCGCGAGCGGGGGCTGGGCGTGGTATGTGCGCCCTGCGTGCACATCTTGCCATGACCTGACACTCGCTTCTCGCGAGGCCCTCTCGGGCGGACTAGCAGGCTCCTCAGAAGCCCAAAACCTCGCGAGCCCGCGAAGGACTCCCCTCGGGAGAAATGCACATCGACAACTACAAGACCAGCCCGAGGCCCGCCTGGACCGAGGTAAGTTAGAGCAGCAAGCCTGCGAAAGAGCTTGCAGGCTCTCAAAGGGACGTCCCAAGTCTGGCTTAAGGAATAAAACAGTAGTCTGATTACATGAGGGGCTTCCCCTCCCTAAAATGCTCTTACACCTTGAGGGACCATGCCCAAGCTTTTGTGCGTTGGTCAAAAGCAAGGAAGTGCGGGCTCAATCAGACATGTCGCTTGCAGCATCTTCCGAATCGCTCCCGAACACGCTGCTGGGGATGTCGCAGGCGTCGTCTTCACCGTCATCAACCGCGCCGCCTTCATCCGCCACGACCACCACCGTGTTGTCCTCGGAAGCAAAAGCCCTGATCATAGCATCCACATTATTGTCCACCCAGCGCTCCTGGTTGTCCCGAATGGCTCCGGGCACTGGGGCGATGGCAGTGTCGAAATCTAAGTGAGGATTTATGTTCTGGAGATGACTAAAAACGCGCGCCCGAGGAGGCCACGGCTCTTTTCTTAAACAAGCTCGCGAGCCCTCTCAGCCCGGTCCTCCAGGCGCGTCACGACGTCGGTGAAGAAGAGGAGATGGCCAGCATAGTTTTCTGCATGAGGATGAGGGGCGTGTTCATCACAGATGATGCCCAGCGCCTGGTTGGCCTCGTCCTGAGGTCCTGGAGCATGGGAGTGTGCTCGCGCAGTAGCGTCTGCCAACGGAGCGCCTCTTCCCTGCTCTGCTGCGCAAGGGACTCGGCATCGGTAACTCGCCGCTAAAATGGGAGTAGCTCAGCACGAGTGGAGGCCAGCTCGGCCTGGACGGAGATCAGGGCCGCCACGGCGGCCTTCTCACGCTGCTCCGCTTCATTCAGCTTTGACTTGAGGGCGGCGGTTCTACCCTCAACTTCGGCTTCCAAGAGCTTCATGTTCAGGTCGTATCTATTGGCAAGATCTGCACGGCCCTCCTCCACCCTGCGGTCAACCTCCTCCTGGATCCTGGCCTCACGCGCACTTGCGGCGTCCTCCGCCTGGGCGACCTGGCGAGGCTGCGCTCCATGGCCTCCAGCACCAGCACTTCCTCACGCCTCAAGATCTCCTCCGCTTCTGAAGGCGCCCCCTTCATCGATGCCAAAGCAGCCATGCGTGCCTCAACTTGCTGCTCCATGGAGGCTTTCAGGGCCTTCAGCTCCTGCCTGCGCTTCTCCGCGACCTCGCGGCGGTGGTTAGCCTTCCTGGCCTCCTCTAAGGCTCGGGCGCTGGCCTTGCGTGAGGTTGCAAGGGATGCCTCGGCCTTCACGTTGGCGTGGTCGCGCTGGAGATGCCCGAGGTTGATGGCTACCTTCAGTTGATGTCATTCGTCCACCAGCCGAAGACCCTCGGTTTCAAGACGGGCGTCAACGTCCACGAGCTCTTCCCCAAGCCGGCTCAGCGCACCCATCGCCTCCCGGAAGAGCTCGTGACGGGTAGCACCCTGCTTGCGCGCAAGCTCGAACGCACGACCGGGTCCGTCCTCCACGCTGGAGGTAGTTGAAGAGGTTCAAAGTGACTCGCCTCCTCCCAGCAGGGGGCCGGAGGCCGGCGCCTTTCCGGTCGCCCTTCGGGCCTCGGCGGGGGCCCGGAGGGGTGGAGGCTCGTTGCTCGAAGAAGAAGCCAGGGCCGAGGACACCCGGCCGCCGTCAATTACCAGAGTAGGAGCCCTTGGCACACCTTCCGCTTCCCAGACAGGACCGCGAAGGAGGGATGGCAAGAATGCGGGGTCAAGGCGCCAGGCCGGCACGTCCACCTTTCCGGCCGACCCCGCGCCAAGCACGGCAGGCTGGTGTGAGGCGTTCAGGGTCAACGAAGGACTTGAGGCAGGAGGAGGTTGCTTCTTGTCGGATGTGGGGTTCCGGTAAACCCTTAAGGTTCGAACACTAGGGTGCGCGCGAAGTCTTTCCCTCCTACCGATCTACGCCCTAGCTCGCTAAGATCTCGCGGACGAACTCGACGAGCTCACAACACAGAAAGACACGACATTTATACTGGTTCGGGCCACCGTTGTGGTGTAATACCCTACTCCGGTGTGGTGGGGGTGGATTGCCTCTTGGGCTGATGATGAGCAGTACAATGGGAAGAACGGCCTCCTGAGGTTGAGGTGTTCTTGTGCTTGGTGACTTAGCGGGTGAGAGCTAGATGAACTGCTCGATGCCCCCTACTGTGGTGGCTAGCTCTACTTATATAGGCCCTGGTCCTCTTCCCAAATATTGAGCGGGAAGGGAGCCAACAACTGCGGGCAAATTTGAAGGGGGACAGCTAGTACAAGCTATCCTGACAAAAGTGGTCTTCGCCTGCGAAAAGCTCTGGTGGTGACGCCGTCTTGGGCTCCACGATGACCTCCGTCTTGCTTTCCTCCTGGTCTTGGTCTCGTTGCACCGATATAGCAACCTTTGCCTGATGCCTCGGTACTCCTCGCATGCACCTGCTTCCTTAGCACCAAAGAGGAAACAAGGATGCTGCGCGCGCTGGCGCCCGCCTGGCGCCCACCTAGTGTCGATCGTCATGGCTCACGTCACGAGAGCCTCGTGAGGTTTGCCCCGCCTTGATATCTCCGCTCCTCGTGAGCCTGCCTGACTAGGCCACTCCTGAGGAGATCTTGCATCGTCCGCCTCGCGAGGCTTGGCCCCTCGCGAGGATCTTGGATGCCTTGTTGATGAAGATGGGCTGTACGGTCTGCTGGCTTAGCCACGCCGTGGGCCGCAGGCAGGCAAGTCTGGGGACCGTCGTTCCTAGAACGCCGACAGTAGCCCCCGGGCCCAAGGTGCGCTCGGGCTTGGCTTCGCGGCGAAGCCAAGGGTCAAGTACGGAGCACCGCTGGCTGTCGGAGTAAATAGCCACGGGTAGCCTAACCGACTGCCCCTGGCTCTTCAGAAAATTATCAAGCCATCCGGGCCTTCAAGCATTTCAAGTATTGGGCCGCCTTCCCCGGCCGGCTACCTCCGAAGCCGACTCTCAGAAGGCGACCCATCCTCAGCAACCTCCCCCCAAGATAACCACGGGGTGGCCGACTCCAGGAAACCGGCCATTGAGGATGCCGACTCCCGAGAGCCGGCCATGAAGAACGCCGACTCCCCAGAGCCGGCCACTAAGAACGCCGACTCCAAGAAGCCGGCCAAGACTGCACCCACCAAAACTACACCCACATAACGGTGACAAGACGGGGTGTGGCCACAGTGCGGCCCACTACCCCCGAAGCCCGAGGCAGGTATGGCCACAGGACGCCGTACGGGTCAGCCATCTCCCGTCCGGCTCGGCACTGTAGCCATGCCGGCCTCAACGTCATCCACGACCAGCGCCAGTACGGCCCACGGGCAGCGGGCCCCTATAGCCAGAGAGATAGGCGAAGGCAGCCCGGCCTCCCCTAGTCGGCCAAGAGCGTAGCCGGCCCCCAGAAGCCGGCTACCCCCCTCCCTCGAAGCATGCGCCACATTAAGGAGACAAGACGAGGTAAGGCTACAGTGAGAGCCCTCGAGGCGGCACACTGTAGTCATGCTTACCTTGACGGAGCCCTCGTCATCAGGGGCGAGGCTACAGTAAGCAGCCGCCGACAAGACCCTAGGCAGTGGGGCCGGCCTGTCAACCAAGAGGCCGGCAGCCGGCGGGACCCACCAGTCGGCGGGCCCCAACGGCCGGCGGAGAAGCCGGCGAGTGTAGACACTGACGGCTGGGACTAGCGCCCAGCCGGATTACAATTGTACCCCCGGGGGTAGGCCTATATAAACCCCCCGGGACACCCATGCAATGGGTTGGCTTCTTAGAGTTACACACACACCATAGAGAGAGGGAAGCAAGAGCTAGCCTTGTTCTTCTTCTCCCTTGAACCCAACAGCTCTAGGAGCATTTGTAGCTACTCTTTCTGATCTAGTGATCATGCGGAGACCCCGCAGAGCAGGACTAGGGGTGTTATCTCCTCGGAGAGCCCCGAACCTGGGTAAGATTCGCCGGCGTGCATGTCTTCGCCTCATCCCGTTTCCAGGCACTGGCGACGTCTTACTGGTATCCACCATGATAAGCCACCCGTTGGCATATGTCGCACCTACCACCCGACATTTGGCGCCCACCGTGGGGCCAGGTGCACCGTCGTCCGGAGACCTGTTCTAGACGGGAACCCTCTTCCTCCCCCGCGAGCGCAGCCAGCCTGCTGCGCCCGATGGTGTTTGCCTCGACGCGCTGCAAGGCGTCGACGACGCCTGTGCGGCGAGCTGCCTCGCCGATCTTCTCGGCGAGACTCGCATCTCCGACGAGCCCACGTCCGACGCGGGCACGGACTACCCCAAGAGCCGGCTCGTCAGCCTCCTCGACCAGCTTCACGTCTCTAGCGAGCCTGCTGCAGATGTGGAGTCGGTCGGCTCCACCGACCCGATGCTCGTCGACTCCGACACGGCATCGCTCGACGCCTACCCCTCCGACGTGGTGGTCTTCGACGATCCTCTCCCTCGAGCTGACAGTGGCAGCAGCGCTGTCACCGAAGTGTTGGTCATCAGCCACATCGCCAACTCGGGCGAGAACGCCCACGACGCCCTGCAAGCGGCGATGCACGACCTCTCCGTCCCCATCCCGGCCGACGCCGACGCCGAGACCTGGAGGCACGTCGCCTCGCCCTCATCGCGGAGGGCCAGAAGATAGCCTCCATAAGACACCTCACTGAGGCCCACCAGCGCGAGGTCGACCGCGCTGCCTTCGGTACGCCGCCGGCTAGCGGACCGAGCCGAGCCGGCTTCGTCTAGAAGCGCGGCGCGGCTATTGCCAGCATGCTGGGGGCAAATCGCCCCGTCTACGCCACCCCGCTCGAGAATCTGCGAGCCGCTCAGGCGGCCGCCGAAGAGCTAAATGGGCTGGGAGCCGACGAGCTCCCCTACATGACAAGACGGATCCAGCAGCTGATCGACGCGGCTGCAGAATGGCATGAAGCCGGCGCCCGCGCCGATAGTCATCCCCCGCGCCGAGAGCACGCCGCGACGTCCCGCTCGCCGACTGCGAGCGGCGCCCGCCAGAAGAAAGACAAGGAGCCGGCTGCTAGCCGCAGCCGGACTCGTATCACCATCGAGCGCGATGCGGAAGGCCTCCCTCGAGCGGTGGAGCACCAAGGAAACCTGCCTCCTCCCCCGCCTCGAAGAGAGAGACGCCTCACCCCGCCACCCGTCACGCACCCTACTCTTGGCGACCGACTCGGCCGCCGAGAAGGAGTCGGCGAGAACGACGCCCGCCACCGGATCGACCGCCTTGCTCGATCCTTCGCGTTACAAGAAGAACACGATGTCGGCCCGCCATGCTTTGGCCCCCACATCCGCGACGAGCCCTTCCCCAAAGGGTTTTCGCTCCCCAGAGACACGCCCAAGTACAACGGCTCAGTGAAGCCGGAAGATTGGCTCATCGATTATTCTACTGCAGTCAGCATAGCCAACGGCAACCGATGCGTCGCCGTGAAGTATGTCCCCCTCATGCTTCAAGGCACGGCGCGCACATGGCTCAACAGCCTCAAGCCCTACAGCATCAACAGCTGGCTGGACTTCATGGAAGTCTTTGTCCGCAACTTCACCAGCACGTACAAGCGGCCTCCCAAGCCTCGTCAGCTCTCCCTGTGCGTCCAAGGGCCCAACGAGTCGACCCGCGACTACCTCACGCGGTGGGCCGAGCTCCGCAACTCCTACGAAGGGGTGCACGAGGTTCAGGCCATCGAGTACTGCACCGCCAGGTGCCGAGAGGGCACCCTCCTCAAGCACCGACTCCTCTGCGACGAGCCGGCTACCCTCGACGAACTGCTGGTCATCGCGGACAAGTACGCCACGGCCGACTCCTCGATGAAGACCGAGCTTCGAGTAGACGCCTCTGGGAAGGTGATTGCTCCGGCTCCCAAGACGCCGGCTGGCGACTCCAATCGCGCCCCTACCAGAACGATCACAAGCGCAAGGCCCCCATGCCGACTTCCACCAGTCGGCAGGTGGCCACAGTTGAAGATGAGCAGCCCGAAGAGCGGCCTGCTCCCAAGAAGAAGGGTGCCAGGCCGGCTTGGCAGCCGGCTTTCTCTTACGAGCAGACTGTCGACGCCCCCTGCAAGTTCCACAGTGGTGCGAAGCCGTCCAACCACACGACCCGAAAATGCCACTGGCTCACCCGAATCTCCAAGGGTGAAGGGTTGTTGCCGCCTCCGCCTCCCAGCCCGCCGCCTCCAGCCCCTAGCAGCCGGTGGCTCGGCCGGCAGTCGGAGCCATCCAAGATGGGTTCCCTGAAGAACACGCCACCTACGTTGTCTTCACGAGCCAAGCCGATGACAAGCGTAGTCGGCGCCGTCAGCATCAAGAGGTCAACGCAGTCGCCTCTAGCGCTCCCGAGTTCATGCACTGGTCAGAGAAGCCAATCAGCTGGAGCCCGGCCGACCACCCAGAGGTGATGCCATCTCCTGGCTCCTATGCACTGGTTTTGGATGTCACCCTCGCGACGGAGAGGCGAGCTGCCCGATTCTCCCACGTCCTGATATATGGCGGAAGCAGTATCAATATACTGTACCGCGATACCATGGAGAAGCTGAACATCAAGGCGAAGCAGCTTATGCCAAGCCGAACCATGTTCCATGGTATCGTCCCCGGCTTGTCTTGCTCCCCAATCGGCAAGATTAAAATGGATTTTCTCTTCGGAGACAAAGATCATTTTCGCCGAGAAGCGATCTGGTTCGAAGTAGTGGATCTGGAGAGCCCCTACCATGCTTTGCTTGGCCGACCTGCTCTGGCCAAGTTCATGGCTGTGCCCCACTACGCCTACCTGAAGATGAAGATGCCGAGCTCGAAGGGGATCATCACAGTAGCCGGCGATTACAAGAAGTCCATCGAGTGTGCCATGGCCAGTAGCAGGCTGGCCGAGTCCCTCGTAGTGGCAGAAGAGAAGAAGATGCTGGAGCGGGTTGTGGCCATGGCCGGCAAACAGCCGGCCCTGTCCCCCAACCACAAAGATTGTGATGCGCAGGGCTCCTTCCAGCCTGCCAAAGAGACGAAGAAGATACCTCTGGACCCAGAGAATCCGGAGAGGTTTGCCGTCATTGGGGCAAACTTGGACAGTAAATAGGAAGGCGAGCTCGTCGACTTCCTCCGTGAGAATCGAGACATTTTTGCATGGTCCCCAAATGACATGCCGGGTATCCCGAAGGATTTCGCCGAGCACAAATTACATGTCCGAGCCAACGCGAAGCCGGTCAAGCAGCCCCTCCGCCGACTGTCAGAAGAGAAGCGAAGAATCGTAGGAGAAGAGATAGCCCGGCTCCTTGCCGCTGGCTTTATCATGGAAGTGTTTTTTCTAGAGTGGCTTGCCAACCCAGTTCTGGTATTGAAGAAGAATAACAAGTGGCGTATGTGTATAGACTACACCAGCCTGAACAAGGCCTGCCCCAAGGATCCGTTTGCTCTGCCACGGATTGACCAAGTGATAGACTCTACAGCCGGATGCGAGCTGTTGAGTTTTTTGGATGCTTACTCAGGGTACCATCAGATCAAGTTGGACCCAGCAGACCGCCTGAAGACTGCCTTCATCACACCATTTGGAGCTTTCTGTTACCTGACTATGACATTCGGCTTGAGGAATGCCGGTGCCACTTTTCAGCGTTACATGCAGAAATGCCTCCTGAAACAACTCGGCAGAAATGCCCACGTCTATGTAGACGACATTGTGGTGAAGATAGATAAGCGCGGCACCCTGCTGGAAGATCTCAAAGAAACATTCGCCAACTTGCGCCGATTCCAAATGAAGCTCAACCCCGAGAAGTGCGTGTTCGGAGTACCAGCCGGCCAGCTGCTAGGCTTCCTGGTATCCGAACGCGGCATCGAGTGCAACCCTGTAAAGATCAAGGCCATCGAGGGGATGGAGATTCCCACCAAATTGCGAGATGTGCAGAAGTTCACCGGGTGCTTGGCCTCCCAGAATCGCTTTATCAGCCGACTAGGAGAGAAGGCTCTCCCACTATACCGACTCATGAAGAAGTCCACTCACTTCGAGTGGAATGACCAAGCCGACCAAGCCTTCCATGAGTTGAAGAAGATGCTGACCACTCCGCCTGTCCTGGCAGTGCCGACTGAGAAGGAGCCCATGCTCCTCTACATTGCCGCGACTACCCGAGTAGTCAGTACAGTTGTCGTGGTCCAGTGCCTGGAAGAAGGCTGAGCCCAGCTAGTCCAAAGGCTGGTGTACTACCTAAGCGAAGTGCTATCCAGCTCAAAACAGAACTACCCGCACTACCAGAAGATGTGCTATGGGGTGTACTTCGCCGCCAAGAAGCTGAAGCCCTACTTCCAAGAGCATCCCATCACGGTCGTGTGCACCGCTCCGCTCGCCGAGATCATAGGCAGCCGAGATGCATCCGGCCGGGTGGCTTAGTGGGCCATTGCATTGGCACCATACACGATCTTCTACCAACCCCGCACCGCCATCAAGTCCCAAGCATTGGCCGACTTCCTCGTCGACTGGGCCGAGACCCAGTACCTACCGCCGGCTCCCGACTCTACCCATTGGCGGATGCACTTTGACGGGTCCAAGATGCGCACCGGCTTGGGAACCGGCATCGTCCTCACCTCTCCCAAAGGCGACAAGCTCAAGTACACGCTGCAGATCCACTTCGCCACCTCCAACAACGTGGCCGAGTACGAGGCGCTCGTACATGTGCTCCAGCTAGCCAAAGAGCTCGGCATACGCCGGATCCTGTGTTACGGCGACTCAGAATTGGTGGTCCAGCAGTCGTCTGGCGACTAGGACGCCAAGGACGCGAACATGGCGAGCTATCAATTCCTCGTCCAGCAGATCAACGGATACTTTGAAGGGTGCGAGTTCCTTCACGTGCCAAGGGCCGACAATGACCAAGCAGATGCCCTAGCACGGATCGGCTCCACCCGTCAAGCCATACCGACTGGCGTCTCCCTCCAGCGCCTCCTCAAGCCGTCCATCAAGCCGTCTCCAGAGTCGGACTCAATCTTCGTACCGCCTGTGCCAGATGCAGCCGGATCCGACTGGAGGAACCCCACAGGCGGCACGGAGACTCCGACAACTGGCCCGGGGACTGCCGTAGTCACACCCAGCCCGGGGACATCAGAACCCGGCCCGGGGACTGCAGCAGTCGGCCCGGGGACTGCAGCAACACAAGAAGCGGTGGCCGACTCCAATTCCACGCCACCCAACCCACCCACCCGAGTCATGGTGGCTACGCTAACAGAAGAAGAAGTCACAGCTCCATCTTGGGCCCAGCCCATCCTCAGATTCCTAGTCAGCAGAGAGCTGCCGGCTGATGAGATCTCAGCAAGACTAGTGCAACGACGAGCCGGAGCATATGCAATAATCAACAGAGAGCTTGTGAAGCGCAGCGTCACTAGATTCTTCCAGCGTTATGTCGAGCCAGGAAAAGGAGTGGCAATCCTCAAGGATATCCACCAAGGCGAATGCGGCCACCACGCAGCCTCAAGATCACTCGTGGCCAAGGCTTTCCGCCATGGTTTCTTTTGGCCGACTGCCTTGGAAGATGCCAAAGAGATAGTCAAGAGCTGCAGAGGATGCCAAGTCTTCAGTTCCAAGCAACACCTGCCGGCTTCTGCACTCAAGACCATTCCCCTCACCTGGCCCTTTGCCGTCTGGGGACTGGACATGGTGGGCCCTTTCAAGACAGCCCGCGGCGGCTTGACACATGTACTTGTCGCCGTGGACAAGTTCACAAAGTGGATCGAAGCGAAGCCGATCAAGAAGCTGAACGGGCCGACTGTCGTAACATTCATCACCGACATCACCACTCGATACGGCGTGCCGCACAGCATCATCACCGACAACGGCACAAATTTTGCCAAAGGAGCACTGGCACGTTTCTGCGCGACGTAGGGCATCCCACTGGACTTAGCGTCCGTTGCCCACCCGCAGTCAAACGGCTAGGTCGAGCGAGCAAATGGACTCATCCTCTCCGGCATCAAGCCTCGACTGGTTGTACCACTAGAGCGATCGGCCGGCTGCTGGCTCGATGAGCTGCCGGCTGTCCTCTGGAGTCTGCGCACTACCCCCAACAAGTCAACCGGCTTCACTCTGTTCTTCCTTGTATATGGTGCCGAGGCTGTCATCCCAACCGACATCGAGGTCGACTCGCCTCGGGTCACCATGTACACGGAGGCGGAGGCCAAGGAAGCAAGAGAAGACGGCGTCGACCTACTAGAAGAAGGCCGGCTGTTAGCACTCAGCCGGTCCACCATCTACCAGCAAGGGCTGCGCCGCTACCACAACCGCAAGGTCAAGCCAAGATCCTTCCAAGAGGGCGACCTTGTGCTTCGGCTGATCCAGCGAACAGCCGGCCAGCACAAGCTCTCGGCCCCTTGGGAAGGCCCCTTCGTCATCAGCAAGGCACTAGGCAATGACTCCTATGTAACACCCCTCATGTAACTTGCCATATTTGTAACTCCGACTCTTGCCATTTTCGGCTATGTGTTATGATATTCCCTCCGTGGTCGGGTGTTGTTTTTTTGTTTTGCATTTTGTTCATGTCATGCATTTCATATCATGTCATCATGTGCATTGCATTCGCATACGTGTTCGTCTCATGCATCCGAGCATTTTCCCCGTTGTCCGTTTTGCAATCCGGCGCTCCTATCTCCTCCGGCGCACCCCTCTTGTTTCTTTCGTGAGTGGGTGTCAAACTTTCTCGGAATGGACCGAGGCTTGTCAAGTGGCCCTAGTATACCACCCGGAGACCACCGGTCAAGTTTCGTTCCATTTGGAGGTCGTTTGGTACTCCAACGGTTAACCGGGCATCCGCAAAGTCCATTTGTGTGTCCAGCAAAAAACCCCTCTCTAACCAGCCCAAAACCCTCCAAACTCTCTTCCATGCTCTAGGTCGTTCGATCACGATCGCGTGGGCGAAAACCGCACCTCATTTGGACTCCCCTAGCTCCCTCTACCTATAAAAGAGCATCTCCCCCGAGATACAAACGCAGTCCAAACCCTAACCCTCGTCCCTCTCCGCCGCCGGACACGTCCGGGCGGAGCCGGACGCGTCCACCTCCTCGCCGCCGCCACGTGTCACGCCTCCGTAC
>NC_057814.1:319564385-319573974 GCF_018294505.1 Triticum aestivum | reverse complement strand
GGTGCCACCTCGGCCACCTCCCTCCGGTCTACCTCGTCGTCGCCTCCTCCTTCCCTCCCGTCGCTGGCGAACAGCGCCACCGGAGCCGAAGCCCCGCTCGAGCCCGTCGCCAGATCTGGATCGCCCGAAACCCTAGGTTGACTTTCCCGTTCTCCCGAATTCCTCCGAGTCTTTTTCATTTGCGATATGTGCCCCTGTTCACAGCTCCATAACTTCTTGCATGTAGCTCCGATTCGCGCGTGTAATATGTCAAATTGTTCGTCTCGTGATGCTCTACATTTTGTTCAATTGCACCATGTTCATTATAGGTCATCTGGATGCCCAAATCTCTATTGGAAGAGGGCTAGTTGCTGTTATCTGCTGGTTCTTAACAGAACTTGGAGATTTGTTATTTTTGTATCACTTAATCTGTGCATCTTATGAGCATGAGCTCTACATGTGTTTTGTCGTATGTCATGCCATCTTTCCAAGGGTGTATTCCATGTATTTTTGTGATCTCTGTGGTGACTAGCACAAGCATGCAAAGTAGGGTCCGTAATGTTTCTGATTTCAGGGACTCAGGAATTTCTCTAAGTCCTTGTCTGCTGTTATTTTGTTGCCATATAAACTTGATGCTACAGAGATATCCATGCATATTTTGGAGATGTTAAGTAAGGATGTTTTGTAGCTATAGTTGTAATTGATCCATTCCTGCCCTTATTTGCAATTATGGAGTGACATAGCATGACTCAATCTTGCTCTACTCTTGCTATAAAATATTTCTGGTAGATTCTTAACATGATAATCATTTTTGCCAAGCTCATTGTAGTTGATCCATAAATGCTATGCTTTTGTTCTTGCCATGGATAGCTTCATAAATATGCCATCTTGCTGTATTTATGCTAGTTTTATCATTCATTGCTCTGTAGTGAGTGCATCAAGCTCACCAACATGCCTACATATTACTGTTTCTGCCATGCTCTGTTTTCTGCTAAGTCTGAAACCTGATAACGAAACTTGCTATGTTTACATGTTTGCCATCGTATCTTCTGATCCTTTTTGTCTTATGGTCAGTAAGGGACTTTTTTCATATGCATCTAGTAGAACATTTCCATGCCTTTTCTTGCTATGTTATGTTCATGTAGCATGTTGATTTCATGCTCTGAACATTGCTTGATATGTTGTGATCTAGCCGTAGATCAGTGTTCATCTTTTGTCAAGCATCTCCTGTAGATTACTCTCATGTGCTTTGTTGCTACGTTGGAGTGCTGTAGCATTATTGCTTGTTGCATTTTAAGTGCTATCATGCTGTTAATCGCAGATTCGTGTCATTCTTATTTTGCTTGCTATTTGCAAACCGTGCATCCGATTCCGGTGATCTTTATATCGATTTCGACCGAAATCATCTCATCTTTCCAGTGGCATGCTTGGTTTGCCAAGTTACTGCATTGTTCATCATTTTCCTTCCGGAGCACGCATATGCATCGCATATCATATCTTGCATATCTTACATGTTTTGCATCATGTTGCTTGTGCATTTCTCGTGATTGATTGTGGTTCCGTTACTTGTGTTCTTGTCTTGGGTAGAGCCGGGAGACGAGTTCGTGAATGAGGAACCTGTTGAGTACGCTTACGAGGATCAAGCTCTCGACAACTCTGAGAACCTTGCAGGCAAGATGACCACCCCTCGAAATCACTTCTATCTTTGCTTTGCTAGTTGTTCACTCTATTGCCATGCTGCGTTACCTATCACTTGCTATATCATGCCTCCCATATTGCCATGTCAACCCCTAACCATCCTTTCCTAGCAAACCGTTGTTTGGCTAAGTTACCGCTTTTGCTCAGCCCTTCTTATAGCGTTGCTAGTTGCAGGTGAAGTTGAAGTTGGTTCCATGTCGGAACATGGATATGTTGGGATATCACAATATCTCTTATTTAATTAATGCATCTATATATTTGGTAAAGGGTGGAAGGCTCGGCCTTATGCCTGGTGTTTTGTTCCACTCTTGCCGCCCTAGTTACTGTTATACCGGTATTATGTTCCTTGAGTTTGCGTTCCTTACTCGGTTGGGTGATTTATGGGACCCCCTTGATAGTTCGCCTTGAATAAAACTCCTCCAGCAAGGCCCAACTTTGGTTTTTACCATTTGCCGCCTAAGCCTTTTCCCCCGGGTTTTCACGAGCCCGAGGGTCATCTTATTTTAACACCCGGACCAGTGCTCCTTCGAGTGCTGGCCCAAACTAGGCGATGTCCGGCGCCCCCTGGGCAACCAGGGTCTATGCCAACCCGACGTCTTGCACATCCGGTGTGCCCTGAGAACGAGATATGCGCAGCTCCTATCGGGATTTATCGGCACATTCGGGTGGCTTTGCTGGTCTTGTTTTAGCATTGTCGAAATGTCTTGTAAACCAGGATTCCGAGACTGATCGGGTCTTTCCGGGAGAAGGTTTATCCTTCGTTGACCGTGAGAGCTTATGATGGGCTAAGTTGGGACACCCCTGCAGGGTATTATCTTTCAAAAGCCGTGCCCGCGGTTATGAGGCAGATGGGAATTTGTTAATGTCCGGCTGTAGAGAACTTGTCACTTGACCCTATTAAAATACATCAACTGCGTGTGTAACCGTGATGGTCACTTCTCGGCGGAGTCCGGGAAGTGAACACGGTCTGTGTTATGTTTGACGTAAGTAGGAGTTCAGGATCACTTCTTGGTCATTGCTAGATGACGACCGTTCCGTTGCTTCTCTTCTCGCTCTCTTTTGCGTATGTTAGCCACCATATATGCTTTTGCCGCTGCAGCTCCACCTCACTATACCATCCTTTCCTATAAGCTTAAATAGTCTTGATCTCGCGGGTGTGAGATTGCTGAGTCCTCGTGACTCACAGATTCTACCAAAACAGTTGCAGGTGCCGACGATGCCAGTGCAAATGATGGGGTCGATCTCAAATGGGAGTTCGACGAGGAACGTGGTCGATACTATGTGTCTTTTCCTGATGATCAGTAGTGGAGCCCAGTTGAGACGATCGGGGATCTAGCATTTTGGGTTATCTTATTTTCATTTGGTTCTTGACCGTAGTCGGTCTATATGTGTGTATTTTGGATGATGTATGAATTATATTTATGTATTGTGTGAAGTGGCGATTGTAAGCCAACTCTTTATCCCATTCTTGTTCATTACATGGGATTGTGTGAAGATGACCCTTCTTGCGACAAAACCACAATGCGGTTATGCCTCTAAGTCGTGCCTCGACACGTGGGAGATATAGCCGCATCGTGGGCGTTACAAGTTGGTAATCAGAGCCATCCCCGACATAGGAGCCCCCTGCTTGATCGAATCGCTGGCGTTGTTGAGTCTAGAACAAAAATGTTTTGAGTCTTAGGATTATATATATCAGAGAGTAGGATTCTTTTTACTCCTCAGTCCCTTCGTCGCTCTGGTGAGGTCTCCTGACGTAGAAGTTTTGACTATTCTCTCCTCAAATTTCACTAAATTTTTTTTAGGATCACGCGGGTATCTTGGAATCGTTCCGATGGTTTTGTGATGAGAACATTGTTCTTGGTGCCTCCTGTCATTTAGGGGTTGTTGCAGTGTCCCGGGGAGTTGAGCTCCGAGGTGTTGTCGTCACAATTTTATCGTTGCAGTTCTGGAATACCTGAGTTTCGCCGACATCGAAAATCTCTTATGCAGTTGTTGGTGAGATCACCTCGACGCCACCCAGTACTGGGGCGGGAGTTCGGGGGTATTGCCATAACTCGTATAACGGATGCTTTTCGAAGGTTGAGGTACACGATTTCCGAAGGTTTCTTGGTTATGTGTTGACGGATGGATACAGCTAGATCTAGGGATTGCTAGTTTGGGTGATATATTTTGTGTCCCCTGTATCCCCAACACCAGATTGCATAACCAGAAAGTTTCGGGAGTTTATAAGTGGGAATTCAAGTAGCCTTAGGATATCTTTCTGACAGACGCATGATATGAGATTGGGGTTCGACGTCTAGTGGTCCGCCTTTCCACGGTTGGTTTTATAGTGGTCTCGTAGTGTCTTAAAGAGTCCTTGGCTATGCCGACTCGGGGACGCTACGTATGTCATGTGCACAGCCTTGTACATGATGGTGTTGTACGATCGAGCCCGTGTGGGCCCCACCACGAAAACTTCGGATGAAACCTCTATCATATGTTTGTTCCGGCTTATTTTGCAAGCCAATACTTTGTTTTGTTTTCAATTGTGGTATCCGAGTTGCTTCGAAGTCATATGTTGATTCCATATATTTTTCAAGTGGCTTCTCAACTTATGGAAGTGTGATGATTTACTACGGAATTCATTCGTTCATCCTCGTTCGAATGTTTATTGTGAAGACTATATGTTGCAATTTCTATCCGTTGATTCTACTTATCTATTTGTCTATCAAGATGCTAACGGATGTCACCCTCTTCAGGATGGCTCCGCCAACGCGTCAGAATCTGAATCGCAATGAAGGGAGTCAAGCGAACCCTCCGCCACCACCTCCACCTCCGGAGGCATGGCAAGCTATCATGGCAGCCACCAACGCCAATGCTCAAATGATTCTGCAACTCTTGCAAGAACGTACCCAAGGGCAAGGCAATCAAGGCAATCAAGGTCAAGGCAACAATCAGTTTCACTTCGCTACACTCAACCAGTTTCTCGCTAGTCAGCCCAAGTCTTTCAGCTACTGTGCCGAGGCCACGGATGCCGATGATTGGCTCGTGGACATCAACAAGCATTTTGAATGTAGCAATGTCAGGCCTGAGGACTATGTCAAGTTCGCTTCTTTCCAGCTCAAGGACCAAGCTACTGATTGGTTTCAGCAATACAAAGATTCCAGAGGAGGTCGTGTGATCACTTGGACTGACTTCTGTCGGGACTTCAAAGTGCACCACATTCCACAAAGTGTTGTTGAGAGCAAGCGTGAGGAGTACCGCAATCTCAAGCAAGGCAACATGTCTGTGTATCAATACAACATCCAGTTTCAGAAACTTGCTCGCTTCGCTAAACAAGACGTTCCTGATGAAAAGAGTATGATCTATCACTTCAGAGGTGGCCTTAGAGAGGATCTGCAGTTAGCTCTCGTTCTTGTTGAGCCTACTCAGTTTGATCAATTCTATAATATGTCACTGAAGCAAGAGGCCGCTCAGATCAAGTGTGAGGCTTCCAAGAAGAGAGTCAGAGACGCAGTTCAGTCTTCTTCTTCCTCACTTGTGGCAGCTAAGCAACAGAAGTTCTGGTTGCCTCCTCCTCCTCCGTTATCAGCCTTACCAGCAGAAGAACAAAGGTGGCCATGGTTCTTCCAACTCTTCCAACTCTGGCTATCAGAACAAGTCTCAGAATCAAGCTCCAAAGTCCAATGCTCCTTATCACCGTCCACTCTCAGAGGTGACTTGCCACAAATGTCAGCAGAAAGGTCACTATGCTAACAAGTGCTTCAACCAAAGGCGTCTTCCTCCTCCTCCTCCTGTCAGATCTTCCAGCAATGCAGTGGTAGAGCATAATCCAAAGTCTGCAAAGGTGAACATGATGAATGCAGCTCAAGCGGAGGAATCTACTGATGTGATAATGGGTAATCTTCCTGTTAATGATATTCCTGCGAAAGTCTTGTTTGATACTGGTGCATCTATTTCTTTCATATCAAGACCTTTTGCATCCATGAACAATTTGCACACTGTTGATCTGCCTAAGCCGATAGCAGTTTCCTCTCCGGGATTATTCATGAATACCAAAATGATGGCTCCCGATGTTTCTATCAAGATGGGCGATTATAAATTTCTGTCTTCTCCAATGGTTCTTGGTGACTCGGATATTGATCTAATTCTTGGGATGGACTGGCTTTCTAAGCACATGGCTCAACTTGATTCTGCTGCCAGGGAAATTCTATTGACACACTCTTCTGAGGATGTGATTATTTTTGCCGCTCGTGATGAAACCATTCGGTTATTTTCTCTCAATGAGAAGGGCGAATTGAATGCCATCTCGCAAATTCCAGTCGTTTGTGAGTACCAAGATGTCTTTCCAGAAGAGCTTCTGGGTATGCCTCCTCATCGGCCAGTTGAGTTCGTTATCGAACTAGAGCCAGGAACCGAACCCGTTTGCAAGCGTCCATACAAGATTGGACCTAACGAGCTGAAGGAATTGAAGAAACAACTCGATGAACAAGAGCGTCTGGGTTTGATCAGACCGAGTTCTTCTCCATGGGGTTGTGGTGTTCTTTTTGTCAAGAAGAAGGATGGCACGGACTGACTTTGTGTCGACTACCGTCCATTGAACAAGAAAACAATCAAGAACAAGTATCCACTTCCCAACATCAATGAGCTATTTGAGCAACTCAAAGGTGCTAAAGTATTCTCGAAGCTTGACCTTCGTATGGGTTATCATCAGATTCGCATTCGTGAAGAAGATATTCCCAAGACATCAGTCAGAACAAGCTTTGGTTCTAATGAATATACTGTCGTGTCTTTCGGCCTTGTCAATGCTCCCCCAGTATTCTCCCGGATGATGAATTTCATCTTCAACCCCTATACCAATGAATTCGTTCTGGTGTATCTCGATGATATCTTGGTTTTCTCCAAGAATAAGAAGGATCATGCCAAACATTTGCGATTGGTGCTCGACAAGCTCAGAGAGTATCAATTCTATGTGAAGTTCTCTAAATGTGAGTTTTGGCTCGATGAAGTACTTTTCCTTGGTCACATCATTTCTGCCAAGGGCATCACTGTTAACCCCGAGAAGGTGTCCGCAATTGTGAATTGGGAACCTCCTCAGAATGTCAAGCAGCTCCGCAGTTTTCTTGGTCTTGCAAGCTATTGCCGAAGATTCGTTGAAAATTTCTCCAAGATTGCAAAGCCTCTTTCCAACCTCCTCCGGAAGCATGTGAATTATGTCCGGTCTCCTGAGTGTGACGTTGCTTTCAACACTCTCAAAGAGAAACTTGTCACAGCTCCTGTCTTGACTCCTCCTGATGAATCCAAGCCGTTTGAAGTTTTTTGTGATGCTTCTCTCCAAGGTCTCGGTGCTGTGTTAATGCAAGAGAAGAAAGTTGTGGCCTATACCTCTCGTCAGTTGAAGCCCAACGAGAAGAACTACCCCACTCACGATCTTGAGTTGGCGGCAGTTGTCCATGCATTGATAACGTGGAGACATCTCTTGTTGGGAAGACAAGTGGACATATTCACCGATCACAAGAGTCTCAAGTATATCTTCACTCAGCCCAACCTCAACCTCAGGCAGACTCGATGGGTTGAAATGATTCAAGAGTACAATCCGAGTATCGAATATACTCCAGGCAAGGCCAATGTCATTGCAGATGCTTTAAGCAGGAAGGCTTATTACAACAGTTTAATTCTCAAGCCTTTCCAACCGGATCTTTGTGAAGCTTTCCGCAAGCTGAATCTCGAAGTTGTTCCTCAAGGCTTTCTTGCCAACCTCATAGTCTCTCCTACTTTGGAAGATCAAATTCGTGAGGCACAACTCCTTGATGCCATGGTGAAGAAGGTGAAGCGTGGTATTGACAAGGGTCTTTCCAAATACAAGTGCTATCGCATTGATGACAGAGACACTTTATTCTTCGAGGACCGGATTGTGGTTCCTAAAGGTGATCTAAGGAAAGTCATTATGAATGAGGCGCACAATTCTCTCCTTTCCATTCATCCTGGAAGTACGAAGATGTATCATGACCTCAAGCAGTCGTATTAGTGGACTCGAATGAAGCGAGAGATTGCTCAATTCGTGAATGAATGTGATGTCTGTCGAAGAGTGAAAGCAGAACACCAACGACCAGCTGGTCTCCTCCAACCTCTTGCTATCCCAGAATGGAAGTTTGATCATATCGAAATGGACTTCGTGACTGGATTTCCAAAGTCCAAGCGCGGAAATGATGCTATCTTCGTTGTCATCGACAAGCTCTCTAAAGTGGCTCATTTCCTTCCAATCAAAGAATCCATCACAGCAGCTCAGCTGGCAGAGCTATACACCTCCAGAATTATCTCCTTGCACGGCATTCCACAATTGATCTCTTCTGATCGTGGAAGCATCTTCGCCTCTAAGTTCTGGGACTCCTTCCAGAAGGCCATGGGCACAAACATTCGCCTCAGCACAGCTTTCCATCCTCAAACTAGTGGCCAAGTCGAGCGAGTCAATCAAATTCTTGAAGATATGCTCAGGGCTTGTGTCATTTCCTTTGGCATGAAATGGGAAGATTGTCTTCCATATGCTGAATTCTCCTATAACAACAGCTTCCAAGCGACTTCGGGCAAGGCCCCATTCGAGATTCTCTATGGCAGAAAGTGCCGTACTCCTCTTCATTGGTCAGAGACTGGTGAACGCCAACTTCTTGGCAATGACTTAATCACTGAAGCTGAAGAAATGTCTAAAGTCATCCGTGATAATCTCAAAGCCGCGCAATCACGCCAGAAGAGTTACTATGATAGTAAGCACCGTGATGTGGCTTTCGAGATCGGAGACCATGTCTACCTCCGCGTCTCTCCAATGAAAGGCACTCGTCGCTTCGGTATCAAAGGGAAGCTTGCCCCTAGATACGTGGGTCCTTTCAAGATCATTGGCAAAAGAGGCGACCTCGCCTATCAACTTGAGCTTCCTTCCAACTTCGCGAACGTGCATGATGTGTTCCACGTGTCACAGCTCCGCAAGTGCTTCAAGACGCCTGAGCGCACGATCAACTTCGAAGAGATTGACCTACAAGAAGATTTGTCTTATCATCAGCACCCCGTTCCTATTCTTGAAGAAACTGAGCGCAAGACTCGCAACAAGTCAATCAAATTCCTGAAAGTGAAGTGGTCGCACCATTCCGACCGGGAAGCCACCTGGGAACGCGAGGACCATCTCCGTTCCGAATATCCGGAGTTCTTTCAGTCCTAGATCTCGGGACGAGATCCTCTCGTAGTGGTGGAGTGTTGTAACACCCCGGATGTAACTTGCCATATTTGTAACTCCGACTCTTGCCATTTTCGGCTATGTGTTATGATATTCCCTCCGTGGTCGGGTGTTGTTTTTTCGTTTTGCATTTTGTTCATGTCATGCATTTCATATCATGTCATCATGTGCATTGCATTCGCATACGTGTTCGTCTCATGCATCCGAGTTTGTCCGTTTTGCAGTCCGGCGCTCCTATCTCCTCCGGCGCACCCCTCTTGTTTTCTTTCGTGAGCGGGTGTCAAACTTTCTCGGAATGGACCGAGGCTTGTCAAGTGGCCCTAGTATACCACCCGAAGACCACCGGTCAAGTTTCGTTCCATTTGGAGGTCGTTTGGTACTCCAACGGTTAACCAGGCATCCGCAAAGTCCATTTGTGTGTCCAGAAAAAACCACCTCTCTAACCAGCCCAAAACCCTCCGAACTCTCTTCCATGTTCTAGGTCGTTCGATCACGACCGTGTGGGCGAAAACCGCACCTCATTTGGACACTCCTAGCTCCCTCTACCTATAAAAGAGCATCTCCCCCGAGATACAAACGCAGTCCAAACCCTAACCCTCGTCCCTCTCCGCCGCCGGACACGTCCGGGCGGAGCCGGACGCGTCCACCTCCGTGCCGCCGCCACGTGTCACGCCTCCGTACGTCGCCGCCTACGAGGCCCGCCGGCCC